>NC_050198.1:99153966-99254533 GCF_004126475.2 Phyllostomus discolor
CAAGAATAAAACATATAGACCAATGTCCCTGGTAATATAAACATAAAAATTCTCAACGAAATTTAGCAAACTGACCTCAACAACACATCAAAAGGATTATAGATCATGACCAAACTGAAAGCTTTTTACTCTAAGATGAAAAACAAGGCAAAGATGCCCATGATCACCACTTCTATTCAACATACTACTGAAGATTGTTGCTAGCTAGAGCATATAGGCTAATAAAGAACATTAAAAAGGCATCAAATCAGAACAAAAGTAGTAAAATTATCTGTTAGCAAATGGCATGATCTTATATATAGAAAATCCTAAAGATCACAAACACACACAAATATCTTTTAGATACCTTTTAGAATAAATAAATTCAGTACAGTTCAGGATAAAGAATCAACATATAAAAATCAGTTGTATTCCCATACACTAAGAATGAATAATTTGATAGAAAATTAAGAACACAATTACAATTACAACAGCATCAAAATTAAAATAATTAGGAATAAACTGAAAGAGGCTAAAGACTTGCACACTGAAAACTACGAAACATTTTTGGAAGAAATTTAAGATGACACAAATAATTGGAAAGATATCCCATGCTTGTGTACTGGGGGACTTCATATTGTTAAAATGTCTGTACTACCCAAAGCAATCTATAGTTTCAATGCAATCCCTATCAAAATCCCAATGGCACTTTTTACACAAAATTTAAGATATCCTAACACTCAAATGGAACCACAAAGGACCCTACATGTTAAGCAAAAAGAACAACACTGGAGTCCTCACACTTCCTGTTTTCAAAACAAATTAGAAAACTACAGTAATTAAAACAGCATGGTACTAGTCCTGACCAGTGTGTGGCTCAGTCGGTTGGGTGTTGTACTGCAAAGTGAAAAGTCGCTGGATCAATTCCCAATCAGGACACATACCTGGGTTGAATGTTCGGTCCCTGGTAGGGGCGCATATAAGAGGCAACCGATCAATATTTCCCTCTCTCATTGATGCCTCTCTCCCTCTCCCCACTCCCTTCCCCTCTCTCTAAAAATAAATAAATAAATAAAATCTTTTTTTTAAAAAAAAACAGCATGGTACTAGCATAAAGACAGACATATAGACCTATGGAACAGAATACAGAGCCCAGAAATAAACCCACGTATATATGGTTAACTGATCTTTGATAGGGTGCCAAGAATACACCATAGGAAAAAGGGCAGACTCATCAATAAATGAGGTTGGAAAATTGCATATCCACTAACAAGAAAATAAAATTCAACCTTAACACGATACACAAAATTCCCCTCAAAATTGACTAACAACTTAAATGTTAAGACCTGAAATCGTAAAACTCCTTGAAGAAAACATGGAAGGAAAGCTTCATAACATTGGTCTTGGCAATGATTTCTTGGACAGGACACCAAAAGTCTAGGCAACAAAAACAAAAATAGACAAATAGGAGTCTATCACTCTAAAAAGCATCTACATAGCAAAACAGATCATCAACAGATTAAAAAGGCATCATATAAAATGGGAGACACTATTTGCAAACCATGTTTCTGACAAGGGATTGATTTCCAAAATATTTAAGAAATTCCTACAAGTCAATACTGAAAAATAATAATACCATAATAATAATAACCCAATTTAAAAAACAAGAAAATACCCCTGGCTCTTGTGGCTCAGTTGGTTGGAGTGTTGTCCTGTAAACCAAAAGGTCGAGGGTTCAATTCCCAGTGAGGGCACATGCCTAGGCTGTGGGTTCAACCCCCAGTAGGGTGCATATGAGAAGCAACTAATCGACATTTCTCTCCCTCTGTCTCTCTCTCTCCCTTTCCCTCTCTCTGAAATCAATAAGCATGTCCTCGGGTTTGGATTAAAAAAACAAGGAAACGACTTGAATAAACAGTTTTCCAAATAAGACATACAAATGGCCAACAAGCATATGAAAAGATGTTCAACATCACTAATTATTATGGAAATGTAAACCAAAACCACAAGGAGATATTCACATCTGTTAGGATGGCCATTACAAAAAGAAAAAAAAAAAACAGAAAATAAGAAGTGTTGGTGAGAATATTCAGAAACTACAAATCTTGTGCCATGTTTGGTGAATGTAAAATGGGGCAGCTGCTATGGAAAACAGAATGGAGGTTCCTCAAAAAAATATTTAAAATACCATTTTTAAAAACATACCATCAATACCACTTCCGGGTGTTTATCCAAAAATACTGAAAATAAGATCTCTAAGAGGTATTTGTACTCACATATATATTGCAACATTATTTACAGTAGGTAAGAGTGGGAACAACCTAAATGTACATTGAAAGATGAGTAGGTACCTGGCTAGAGTGGCTCAGTGTATTGAGCACAGGCTGTGAACCAAAGTGTCGCAGGTTCGATTCCCAGTCAGGGTACATGCCTGGGTTGCAGGCCATGACCCCCAGCAACTGCACACTGATGTTTCTCTCTCTCTCTCTTTCTCCCTCCCTTCCCTCTCTAAAAATAAATAAATAAAATCTTAAAAAAAAGGTGAGTAGGTAAAGAAAATATGGCAGATACATACAACGGAATATTATTCAGCCTTAAAAAAGAAGGAAATCCTGCTACATGCTACAACATGAATAAATTTTGAAGACATCGTGTCTTCAAAAGTGAAGTGAAATGAGCCTACCACAGAACAACAGACAGTGTATGATTCCACTTAAATGAGGTATCTAAAGTAGGCAAAATTGCCCTGACTGGTGTGGCTCAGTTGGTCGGAGCATCATCCTGCAAAACATATGGTCTCTGGTTCAATTCCTGGTCATGGCACATGTCTAGGTTTTGGGCACGTACAAGAGGCAACTGATTGATGTTTCTCTCTCAGGTAAATGTTTCTTTCCCTCTCTTTCTCCCTTCCCCTTTGTTTAAAAACACAATAATGAATAAAACTTTCAAAAATAGTCAAACTCGCCCCTGGCTGGTGTAGTTCAGCGGATTGAGCGCGGGCTGCGAACCCAAGTGTCGCAGGTTCAATTCCCAGCCAGGGCACATTCCTGGGTTGCAGGCCACGGCCCCCAGCAACCGCACATTGATGTTTCTCTCTGTCTCTCTATCTCCCTCCCTTCCCTCTCTAAAAATAAATAAATAAAATCTTTTAAAAAATAGTCAAACTCATAGAAGTGTAAAGCATAATGGTGGTTACCGAGGGCTGGGGGAAGGGGAAATGGGGAGTTGCTGTTTAATGAGTATAGAATTTCAGTCATGCAAGATGAAAAAGTTCTAGACATTTGCTGTACAAATGCTTCACTGAACAGAACACTTACCAGTTTAAGGGGTTAGATCTCAGGTTATATGGTTGTTGTTTTTTTACCATAGTCAAAAATGGGAGATGTAGTCCTGAACTATTAATAATTGTTTTAATATATAAATAGTCTAAATGCACCAATTAAAATACAGACTATGGCAGAGTGGATTAAAAGAACAAGGTCTAGGCGCACCCTCCTTGCAGCACGCACCTGACCTTCTCTCCGGCATGTTCTTTTTTGCCTTCTTTTCTCCTAAACTGAAGAGTCCCCACAAGACTTACCACCACACTTAAAAGGGAAGCAGCGAGCAGCAGCAGGGTACTCTCCCTTTTGCCTATGTTAACTTCCTTTCCTGAGTCCACGCAGCCACTACTATAGCGGGTCCACTCTCCGCCTTTCTGAGGCTGTTCCACCTCTTTTCACTCTAATAAACCCTGCCGCTCTCTATTAAAATTTTTTTAAAACATGGTCTGGTATATGCTGTCTATGAGAAATTTACTTCAAACACAAAAACATGTGTATATTGAAAGTACCAGTAAATAAATGGGTAGGGAAAAAGATTTAACATTGAGAAATGAATTTTTAAAAAACCACTTTCACATAAAGTGCACTTCAGAGCAAAGAAAATGACTAGGGATAAAGAGGTGCGTTATACAACATTCATGAAATTACATATTATAAAGACAGAGAACAAATTAGAGGTTAGGGGCTCAGGAAGGAGACAAAGAAGGTAAGAATGGCATAATAAAGGGTTAGAATGAGAGAGCCTTGTGACTGATACAGTTAAGTGTTTTGTAGTGGTGATTATATGAAGCTACACACACAAGTGCTTATATAAGTGGGGAAACCTGATTAAGATGTCCATATCAGTTTTCCAGATTTTGATATTGTACTTCAGTAATGCACCATTAATACTGGGGAAGACCAGATGAAAAGTACACACGATCTCCCTGTATATTTATAACAACTTCCTATGAATCAAAAATTATATATATATATATATATATACACATATATATGGTATATGTATTTATGTATATGAATATACTTCAAATCTATCCATCTATCTGTCTGTTCAGAATCTATTTTTCACTTCTGCCACTACTATGATTAATCCATCCATTTTCTCTCACCCAGATTACTGTAACATCCTTCTAACTGGTCTCCTTCCTTCTTCTCTTTCCCTCTTGAAGTTGATTCTCCACACAGCAACCAGAATATTCTCTTTACATGTCGATCAAGTCAAGCTCCTATTCTCCCAACCTCCCAGTGTCTTTTCATCACATAGATTAAAACCCGAAACTCCTATTTTGTCCTAGAAGGCCTATATGATTTGACCTCTGAATACTCTTGACACATTCTGTCTCCCTCCTTCTCTACATTCTTTAGTTACACTGGCCTCCTTGCTGTTTTTGAACACACCAAGCAGGTTCACACCTCAGGGCCTTTGTACATTCTCTTCTCTCAACCTGAAATGCTCTTTCTCTACATATTCATATGGCCTGCTCTCTTGCTTCATTCGGGTCTCTGCTCAGTGTTATCTCATCAGAGATACCTTCCTTGACCACTGTAATAGATAATAACACCACTCAACCTTGGCTTATCAGTCTCATATCTCTTATCAATATCTGGTGATATATATATAATACATTATTTGTTTATTCCCTGCTTGAATAATCCTCTGAAATGCAAACTCCACGAGTGCAGGAACTGTGTTCTGTTCACCACTGTATACCCAGTGCCTAAAGCAGGACTGGGTGCGTAGCACTCAATGAATAAATGTTACTGGTAAATGAAAGCACAGGACAAAAAGTAGCAAATAGCCCTGACTGGTGAGGCTCAGTGGATTGAGTGCCAGCCTGCAAACCAAAGGGGTGCCAGTTTGATTCCCAGTCAAGGCACATGCCTGGGTTGTGGACCAGGTCCCCAGTGCGGGGTGCACAAGAGGCAACTACACATTGATGCTTCTCTCCCTCTCTCTGTCCCTTCCTCTCTCTCTAAAAATGAATAAATAAAATCTCTTTTAAAAGTGTGTTAACATTTTAATAGATACTTTGGTTACTTGGCTGCCAGCATTTAGGAAAAACTAGAAGCCACAAGGTTAGGATTGCAGTTATAGCTTTTCTTTTTAAAAAATATATTTTGATTAAGTTATTACAGTTGTCCCATTTTCCCCCTTCACTCCCCTCTGCCATGCACACCCCCTCCCACCCATATTCCCCCCCCCCACTTTAGTTCATGTCCGTGGGTCGTACATATAAGTTCTTTGGCTTCTACATTTCCCATACTATTCTTACCCTCCCCCTTTCTATTTTCTACCTACCATCTACGCCACTTATTCTCTGTACCTTTTCCCCCTCTCTCCTCCCCCCACTCCCCCACTGATAACCCTCCATGTGATGTCCATTTCTGTGTTTCTGTTCCTGTTCTAGTTGTTTGCTTAGTTTGCGTTTGTTTTTGTTTTAGGTGTGGTTGTTAATGTTTGTCAGTTTGCTGTCATTTTACTATATATGTATTTTTATCTTCTTTTTCTTGGGTAAGTCCTTTTAACATTTCATATAAGGGCTTGGTGATGATGAACTCCTTTAACTTGACCTTATCTGAGAAGCACTTATCTGCCCTTCCATTCTAAATGAAAGCTTTGCTGGATAGAGTAATCTTGGATTGTAGGTCCTTGCCTTTCATGACTTGGAATACTTCTTTCCAGCCCCTTCTTGCCTGTAAGGTCTCTTTTGAGAAATCAGCTGACAGTCTGATGGGAACCCCTTTGTAGGTGACTGTCCCCTTATCTCTCGATGCTTCTAGGATTCTCTTCTTCATTTTAATCTTGGGTAAGGTAATTATGATGTGCCTTGGTGTGTTCCTCCTTGGGTCCAAGTTCTTTGGGACTCTCTGTGCTTCCTGGACTTCCTGGAAGTCTATTTCCTTGGCCAGATTGGGGAAGTTTTCCTTCATTATTTGTTCAAATAAGTTTTCCACTTGTTGCTCTTCCTCTTCCCCTTCTGGTATAATTCGGATGTTGGAATGTTTAAAGATGTCCTGGAGGTTCCTAAGCCGCTACTCATTTTTTTAAATTTTTTTTTCCATTCTTTTTTGTTTGGTTATTTCTTTCTTCCTTCTGGTCCACTCCATTGATCTGAGTCCCAGTTTCCTTCCCATCACTATTGGTTCCCTGTACAGTTTTCTTTATTTCACTTAGCATAGCCTTCACTTTTTCATCTAATTTGTGACCAAATTCAACCAATTCTGTGAGCATCCTGATTAGCAGTGTTTTCAACTGTGCATCTGATAGGTTGGCTATCTCTTCATTGCTTAGTTGTATTTTTCCTGGAGCTTTGATCTGTTCTTTCATTTGGGCCATTTTTTTGTATTGATGCACCTGTTACATAGTGAGGGGCAGAGCCTTAGGTGTTCACCAGAGCGGGGTAACCCACATGGCTTTGTTGTGACACTGTATGTGGGGCAGAGGTCCGAGAGGGAACAATGGCACTTGCTCTGCTCTCTGCTGGCTTTCAGTCACTTCCCCTGCTTCCCCCAAGCAAACTGGGCCCTTCTGGTGCTGATGCCCATGTGGGTGGGTTTGTGTATGCTCTAGGACCCTGTGGGTCTCTCCAATGAACTCTCCTGTGAGGCTGGGAGTTTCGCCCACTGCCTCAACCCCCACAGGTGTTTTCAATCTGTGGTTTGAGGCTTTATTTTCTCATGCTGGGGCCGGGGATTGCGTAGTCTCTCCAGTTCCCCAGTCGTTTTTCCCAGTTTATCTGCATGTGAATGTGGGACTGCCCGCTCCACCAGCCACTGCCGCAGTCTGGTCGGCCAGCTGCAGCCTTGCACACCCTGCTCCACAATCTGCCACCTTGTTGGGTCCTCCAGCTACCACTTTGCCATGAATCCTCTCTGTCCGGCTGCCCATCTCCACCCCTCTTACCGGTCTGGGTGAGTGTTTCTTCTTTAACTCCTTGGTTGTTGGACTTCCATACAGTTGGATTTTTTGTCAGTTCTGGTCATTTTTTATTTTTGAATTGTTGTTGTCATCCTTCTTTTGATTGTATGAAGAGGCGCAGTGTGTCTACCTATGCCTCCATCTTGGCCGGCAGTCAGGATTGCAGTTACAGCTTTTCATATGACCTTAGATAATTTTTAAATCATCTCTGGGCTTCAGATTTCTCCTTAATATAAGGAGACTACATAATACGATATCTAATGTTCATTCTTGTTCTATGAATGAAAATAAGCAAATATGATCTATTTCTGATTATACTCCATGGTAGGTACCATTTGAGATTCTGTTCACCCCACACTTCCCTTTCTGTAAGAACTATATGTCCCCACACTTAGGGCTGGGGCCTATTAGCCATATTTATACCAAATGATCTTGTTTTCCCAGCCATAGATACTCAGATACTGGATTGATATCTGATCCAAACTGAGTCAATCAGAATCGGGAACTGGGATTCAGAAATGCTAGCTTATCTGGTGATTGCCTAAATTTACAATATGTAAACTTGGGAGCTCTAAGATAAGCCATGTTTGGCCATGTGCTGAGGGAGTGAGAAGAACAAAGCACAGAAGTTGAAAGGACCAGAGATAAACATGAGACTCTCTGACTGTGGGGATTGGCGGTGGAGGAAGATAAAAGAGGAGGAAACCCCCTTTAGCCACTGACAGCTTTTTACTCAAAGTTATAGTTTCTCATGTGCCTACACTATACTTTCTGCCCTTGAGATCCACAAGAGCTGACTGTACCCTTAACATAAATTCTTTTCTTTTCCATTTAGTTTGAAGTAGACCTTTACTATTTGCAACCAAAAATCTTTAATCAAGAAAGACACAAATGGGTCAGTGGTCAACAAATAAAATTATGCACAAATTAATTCTCTACAGCCAGGGGTGTCCAACCTTTTGGTGTCTCTGGGTCACACTGGAAGAACAGTTGTCTTGGGCCACACATTAACTACAGAGCGACATGTAACCACAAAAAAACAATCTAATCATGTTTTAAGTAAATTTATGATTTTGTGTTGGGCTGCATTCACAGCCATCCTGGGCTGCATGTTGCCCACGGGCTGCAGGTTGGACACCCCTGACTAGATATCTTATGCAAAGCATCCTCACCCCAGTTTCACTACATATGTGGATTGATCCTTAGTTAGGTAGAAAATTCATTAACTAAGATATTTTATTCAATAGCCTTTAGTTAACTAAGTCTCTGAGACTAAGATTAGAATCATTCATTTTCAAATAAAAATACAAAAATTCCCTTCCAAAATCAAGTGACGAAAACCTTTTTTCCTAAGCTTCTGTCCCCCTCTGTTAGAGAGGACCACAAAAATTAAATAGATGTCACTAATTCCTAAGCTGCACTGGATGTTTAGCTGTAAGAAAAGTGTTACACAAATTCTTAGTTTCTATTCCTTTCATCCATAATGGTAAAGGGTAGGAGATGGAGAGTTCTAATTAGCTCAAAAACTCCAGAAGGCTAAAATTTTATTCTAGTTGATCCAATGATCTCTGCTCTTACTCCTAAAATCTAAGTTCTATAAGTAAAGAACAATGAGTTAACACAGTAGAGGGAAATTATCTTTACTGTAAAAGGCATGAAGCAAAGAACTAGCTTTTCTCCCCTCCCAAAAGGTAAATAAGAAGCTTTTAGCAACACTATTATTAGGTGTAGTTGTGCACTATCCTGGTTTACTTTGACATTCATTGCAGTTTCTTGTTAGAAGAATTTCATTCCAAAACACCAGAAATGCTGGTTTTCAGAGCTTACTGCATCATATAAATAGAATAAATCTATCAATATGCATGCATGCATTATATGATTATTAATTCAGAACTGAAGAAGAGGGACAGACATCCTGAATTTTACTAGCTTCAGAGCTGTTGCAACATCATGAACATATTAAGAGTACTAGGTATAACTTTTAATGAACATTTTACTTTCTTACTCTGATGAATTGATGAGAAGAATTTGTAAGTGTACAGAATTTGCATGCAAATATTATTACTACTGCAGCTTTTAAAACATCTGAAAGCAGTACACCATAACTATTGCCCCAGTTTTGCTTAAACTCTTAACTGGTGTTCAAATCTCTTTTCTTATAATCAGTCCAATGCACTTAATATCCTAATTCTCATATACTCAATAGAGCACTTATAAGACATTTTAAACACCGAGATGGTTCCTGCTTTCTTCTCTCCTAGCATTCATTTTAATTCAATATCAGTGTTTTTATAGCCAGTAAAGAAGCTCTGATATTACTAACCTCTGGCAGGACCCTGGTTGCTCCTCTCATAGAGTATAATCTATCAACAGCATGGGTTAGACATCCTACTGAAGGTATTTTTAGCATAAATACTACATCCAGGCTATAACAAATTTTTGATTAGTGGAGTTTGAATTCAGGACATTTTATTGTACTGTAATTTGGATACCACTGATTCAGAATAAGTGATAATTCAGAAAGGAGCTGAGATTAAATTGACCTTAGTATTATTTAAGAAAAAAGAGTTTGCTAAGCAACTTAATAGTGTAAACAACATAGAGAAGATATTGAAAGTACTTTAAAAAAAAGCTTCCAAGCACATTTAAATACATTAGAAATATCTTTTTACACATGTTCATTGATATACTAACTACACATCATTTTCATCTATTAAACCAAGATCCCAAAGGGAAATATTTTGTTAGCCTAGATATAGTTACTACACATACAGGAGAGCCATGAAAACTGCAGCTCATAAAAAAAAAAACTATTCTAAAATTGAAAACTTCAACCATTTTAGAACTATTCTACCAAAGTTATTGTAAATTAAGAAAAACCTCACTTCCAGACAAGATGGCAGCATAGGCAGGCATGGCTTGCCTCTTCGCACAACCACAGCAAAAATTACAATTAAATTATAGAACAACCACCACTCAGAACCGACAGAAATTGGGTTGAATGGAAGTCAGATAACTATGGAATTAAAGAAACCACATCCATCCAGACTGGTAGGAGGGGCACAGGCACAAAACAGGCTGGTCCCAGATCCATGTGTCATGGATAAAAATTCGGGAGAGCTATCTCAGGAGCAAGGAGTCCCAGTCTCACACCAGGCCCCACAGCCCAGGGTTCCAGTGCCAAGAAGATAAGTCCACACAACTTCTGACTGCAAAACCCAGCAGGGATTGAGTTGGTGGAAAAAACTTCTAGAGTCCCAAGAAGTTCCTCTTCAAGAACCCACACAAAGACTCACCTATTCAGATTCACTCCCTCTGGGCTCCAATGCTGGGGAGGTGGCTTGAGGAGCACTGGTGGCATGCAGAGGGGGGTTGAGGTGTCTGGCATCAAGGCAAGCAGACACCACTGTCCGTTTTCTGGGCCTTTCCCCCACAGAGCCAGCAGACTCGTGCCATATCTGAGACTCCATCAACCTGGCTAACACTGTTTGCCCTACCATGGAGATCCCCAGAGACTCAGTCCCACACACCTTACTGGCCCACCCAAGCTGCTTTTCCATATGAATGAATGGTCTTGGCTCATCCTTCACAATGTCCTACATCCTCTCAAACAAGTAACAACCAGCTTCAGTGAACCCCCAGGACCCATACCACTTGCTAAGGGGGCACAGGCTTGGCACTAGCAGTAGCCAGCCTAGATTCACAGCTTGGCTTCACCTGGGAATCTCCAAGGCCAGCACAAGTAGCAGCCATCTCAGATTGCTTTATAGCTCAGGCAGGGTGGCTCTGGGCAAAACACAAGTGGGGGTTCACCTTGGCCTGCACTACCTGGGAAATCCCAGAGCCTGAGCACCTAGTGAACAGCTATAGACCACATGAGAGCACCACCACCCTGCCCCTGCACAGCTGATCCTCCATGGAGCGGGGAGGTTGGTGGTCAGTGGTCACAGCCAGTCCTTACAGCTGACTGGCCTGGGTAAATTGTCCCATCGATCTGCCAACAATAGTCAAGGCTCAGCTTGATTATTGTTGAGGAAGGTGTACTCAGCCCACATGAAGGGTGAACCTCCAGTACCCAGCTTGAGTGAAACGAGCGGCTATGCCACTGGACCCGACAGGACACGCCTACCACATTAGGCCACACTACCAACACAGGGAGTCAAAGCAGCCTTACCTAATACATAGAAACAAACACAGGGAGGCTGCCAAAACAAGGTGACAAAGAAACATGGCCCAAATGAAAGAACAGATCAAAACTCCAGAAAAAAAAATAAACAAAGTGAAGATAAGCAATGTATCAGGCACAGAACTCAAAATACTGGTTATAAGGATGCTCAACGAACTTTGTGAGGACCTCAGCAGCATAAAAAAGTTCCACTCAGAAATGAAGAGTGCACTAATTGAAATACAGAACAATTTACAGGAAAACAACAGTAGAGTGGATGAAGCTGAGAATCAAGTCAATGATTTGGAACATAAGGAAGCAAAAAACAACCAATCAGGACAAGAAGAAGAAAAAAGAATCTGAAAAAATGAGGATAGTGTAAGCAGCCTCTGGGATAACTTTAAGCAATTCAACATTTGCTTCATAGGGGTGCCAGAAGAAGAGAAAGAGCAATAAATTGGAAATCTATTTGAAAAAAATCATGAAAGAAAACTTCCCTAAATTGATAAAGGAAATAGACGTGCAAGTCCAGGAAGCACAGAGAGTCCCAAATGAGATGGAGCAAACAGGACCCCCAAAACATATTAAAATGCCAAAGGTTAAAGATAAAGAGTTGCAAGGGAGGTGTGGGAGAATGGGTGAGAGGTGAGGGGATTAAGAAGTAAATATAGGAGCCCTGGCTGGTGTGGCTCAGTGGACTGAGCACAGGCCTGCGAACCAAAGGGCTGCCAGTTCAATTCCCAGTCAGGGCACATGCCTGGGTTGCAGGCCAGGTCCCCAGTTGCAAGCGCTTGAGAGGCAACCACACATTGATGTTTCCCTCTCTCTTTCTCCTTCCCTTCCCCTCTCTCTAAAAAGAAATAAATAAAATCTTTTTTAAAAAGAAGTAAATATAGGTAGTTACAAAATAGCCATGGGGATGTAAAGTACAGTGTAGGAAAGGGAGTAGCCAAAGAACCTACATATGGCCCATGGACATGAACAAGGCTGGGAGGGTTGCCTGAGGGAGTAGGGGGTGCTAGGTGGAGGGGGACAAAGGGAAAAAATCTGGACAACTGTAATAGCATAATCAATAAAATATAATTTAAAAAACCTGAAACATATAAAATCTAACATCTATTTTTTTTTACCCCTACTTTTTCTCTTCTATGGAGTCACAGGAATGCGTACCAATTTGGAAGTAATACGAATACATTAAATCTACTGATGATGAGCAAAAATAACCCAGTTAATGATAGCCTTGAAAGTACACAGGACAAGGAACAAGATAAGTATCTGTGTGCACATTGAGACATTAAACTAAAACTCGGCAAGAAAAATTAAATGAATTAGTATATAATATATTCCTAGCCCTACAAAGAGCAAGGAACAACTAATAAGTAATGAAACCAGCTTATGTATGGCCAGTGGAATCAAATTTATTACTTACGTCCCACCTCATATGTCAACTAGTTTCCGATTTGAAAGATAAACGTAGTTCCAGGTAGATGATAGGAAATATCACAGAAGGTAAAAAGAATGCTTTGAATTCCTCAGTTGAAAGATGTTGTATAAACATAAAATGTAGCAATAAGGCAGAATGTAAAAATAGAGAAGATACACCTTTTTTACTCTAAAATTTAAGAGGACTCCAGGTCAAAATGGAGGTGTAGTTAAAAATGGCTCGCCTCCTTGCACAAGCACACCAAAATTACAACCAAAATTTTAAAACTAAGTATAAATATTTAAAGTTTACATGGTAGAAAGTAACAAAGAACTCTGTGAATTGCTCTGAATGAAAGCATCCCTACTTTTATTCAAAAAGTACCTAAGTTTTGACATCATATTTCCTACAATAAAGAAAATAATTATTTTTGAAGTAAAAATGTAATGATTCAAACATTGCCTGAGTTAGAGAACCTGAGTTAGTCTTCTTCATGTTGCTACTTCCAACCAAATCACCCAGTTTCAAGTGCAGCTTATTTGGTATGGATTCAGCTTGGTAGACTATGACAGAAAATATTTCCTGAGTAACTTTTTAAAAAATACAGATCTATTTTGTAAAACTCATTTACGGGCCACAAAACGTACCTCAGAAGTGACAGTAAGAACAAACCAATATCCACAGTGCTTAGGAAAAGTGGAAACGAGGTCCAGAAAGTGAACACAATAATGAGGAGCTATGTAATTCAGGGCTGTGAAAGGTTATACATAGCACTACTTAATGTACAATGGTTTTAATGAAGATTGTCAGAAAACAGCCATTTTCCTCATTATTAACCATGTCAAAATTGAATTGCAAGTTTTCAGTGAATATTTATTGCATTTTAAAAATTGCTACCAAAAGCTTCTATTTCAGAAACAATATCTCGTCACCAAATCCATATGCATATGTTATTAGGAAAACAGGAATGAATCAGATCACAGGGAAACTTTTGGGGGATGAGAGCCCAAAGACAGTTAACAATTTATACTCTAAGATGATATTAAGAGAATGATAACTATGTGTGAGATTTTTCTTATGAATATTAGTTTACAACTTATATATGAAGGTTTTGGTTTGCTTTATTTAGTTTGTAGGTACTAAACTTTAAGAATTTCTCCTCTCCACTTTTATTTCTACGTGGAATTGGCTGTGGGTATTTTATACTTAGTGAAAAGTTATGTTGCAGGAAAATACACTCCAAAAAGAATTGTTGGATCAAAGCCATTTTTCCTGTAAGCTTCCATAATAAAATTTAGAGATGTGCTCAGCTGGGAAATTTTTCAATCCATTGACATAATAAAGATGACACTTAAGAATAGAATAACACTTTTAAAATTACATATTTAAAGAAAGTTATATGTAGTTTTAAACGTGTTGGGGAGAAAGATTGGGGGACTGGATGAAAGAAGGCGAAAGTATTAGCCTCCCCCCAAAATATATATAATACAAAGATAGACAACAGAGTATAACCACAGGGAAAGGGAGGTCGGGGGTAGGTGAAGGTAAACAAAACACAGGAAGTGAGGACAGAAAGAGACTGTGCTTGGGGCAATGGGCACACGATGCAGTGTGCAGATAATGTATAATTGAGCGTACCCTTGAAACTTGTATGGTTTTGTGAACCAATGTCACCCAATAAGTTCAATAAAAATTAAAAATTAAAAAATAGGAAAATTGTAACTTATGGATACATCACTGGAATTCAGTAATGCTCTTCTAACTCCAGACTCAGTAATATGGTTAAAATACTTAGAATTATCTGTTATATAGTAACAGAAACCAACAACCCCTTACCCTATTACACATTGCAGCCATCACTGAAATTTATCAATTTATCTAATATCTGTACTTGTCTTAAACAACCATAGTATTTAGAAGTTGACATAAGGTAATTTTAATTTTCTCAGCAGTTTGCCCATTATTTGAATTCACCAGTGCTTTTCCCAAAGATCTTCCCTTTTGATACCAGCATAAGCAGCCAAGAACAGAAATGTACAATACTTGCATACTAAAAAGGAGAATAACTCCAATGCCTTTGGAATATATTTTGCTTTCAGTTAGCTAGTTAATGTCCAAAAATGATCAAGTATTCACTGACTGTGTCTGTGTGGACCATTCTGTTCTCTAACTAATCACTTCTTTATTTAACTCACAGCTTGTATCTTACACACAGTGTGTTCAAAACAACAATTATATTTGTTGAAACTATTAACTACTGTTAATTAAAGTTTATTAGTAATAACTATAATCAAAAAAGAGTAGTACTTGCAGCAAAAGATATCAGATGAGAGGTATAAGAGTATATACAACACTCAAAAAATTTCAAATTTGGGCATATTGTTCCTTAGAGTAAGTCTATGAATTAAATCAAGATTTCTTGCCCTGGCTGGCATAGCTCAGTGGATTGAGCACGGGCTGCAAACCAAAGCATTGCAGGTTCAATTCCCAGTCAGGGCACATGCCTAGGTTGCAGGCCACGGCCCCCAGCAACCACGCATTGATGTTTTTCTCTCTCTCTCTTTCTCCCTCCCTTCCGTCTCTAAGAATAAATAAATAAAATCTTTAAAAAAAAGATTTCTTTATGTAGTATTTATAATTCCCATATGTGAATTTCTTTTGGGGGGGCACACCCCTCTTTTGATGTAATAATTATAGTATATTTTCTTATTGTTTTTTTTTCTGTGCACAAACATCAACTTAACAATGGTTGACTAAAACCCAGAAGACTTAATGGTCATATAACTAATTGTCAGGACAGCAAAAAGCTATTAGAAGAGCAGGAAAATAAGTTTTGCAGAGGTTTATAATTACAGATTAAACACTAATGTTAGTTGTTAATTAATAACACATGCATTATTACTAACATTATTAAAACTTAGACATCAATTACAGGACTCTGATATACCCTTTGTCTTTAGAAAATAATAGAAATAGTAGTACTAATTAATAGCACTAAAACTAAGTTATATAATTTAATGGACAAAAAATCATGTTGCCCATAGCATTTCCCTAATGTACTTTGTCAAGAAATAATTTTTAAAGTATATTAATAGTCTAAAGTACTAAACAGATCAGTCTTATACAAAACATTTAGATTATAACTGTCTCAGGAAACAGTGAAAAAAATGAACAGGTTATAAAAATATGTGAACTTAATACTTTATATCTGCTTAGAAAATATTCCCACTTGCCTCAGGAAACAGGATGATTATTTTAAATCTGACTTCCATAATATGTACATGTGAAAAGCTATTTCTATTGAATTTATTAGTTTAATATGTAATTTATCATTAAAAGAAAACTATGCCCACTGCAAAGTTCATTGCCACTGACATTCCCCTCCCCCTTTAGGTTTATCCAGGATAGTAATACTCACAAAGATTAGAAAATCAAGTGCTTTAGTTGAACTCCCCTCTTCCAACAAGGTCTATACTTCTATCAAAAACTAAAACAAGTTTCTGACTTTCTCTATAAAGGCTTTTCAACCGAACACCAGCCTTCAAAGATCTTTTAATTATTTTAGCTCTAAGTCTTTACTACTGTTCTTCCAATTGTTGACCATGATGTCACATATATGCATTTTCTTATTCCAGTGGGTAAGCAATTTAACTCCTGGGACCTGCTCTGTTCTGTTCTCCACAGTACCTACCTAGCATAGTAATGGGCACTTGGTGAAGAGAGAAAATAAAAGCATGTTGAAATCAATTTTAAAAATAACTAATCCATCCCAGAGTTTACTGGTCAAGTGCCTTGATTTCACTTGCAAAATTAACTATCTTATAATGTGGTTATGACAATTTAGGTAAATGCTCTTAAGTATGTGGCACCTTCATAGCCATGTCAATTAAAAGAGAATTCTAAATTGGATCCAAATTACTTCCTGCTTCTAAAAGTATGTGAAGATGAACAGCAAGTACCACATAGTGCATTATTATTTCAAATAACTCAGACTTGAATTCATCAAGAGCTTTTCCAAAACAAAACAAAACACTCTTTAACTTTGGAAATCCAACAACTAGAAGCATGTAAGTTTGCCAGTTCACAAAATAATACTTGCTGATGTGCAAGATTATCTTGCAAGTGATATCAGAATTACATTGAGCTTTAAACCATACTGAAGAAGAGTACATCAAACATCATGAAAACTGCCAAAGCAAAGCATTTCATCCAAAACAATCAGGGAGCTGTCAGTCTTGACTTACTCACTAGATAAAGTTATCTAACCACAAATAACATCTATATCCTTTTAAAAAATCTTTAGCTTAAAAGCATTTACCCAAAACTAAATTTAGCTTTTCCATTATTGCACTTCTTTTCCACTTCTTTCATTTTTTTGAAAAGAAAAAAGAACTGAAATGGCTTAAAAATCAGTATGAAGCAAAGAAAGTCAAATAAAAGAACCTGTTTTGCATGGTCTGTGCACAGAAGTACCTTGCAACCCAAATTACTAATTAATCTAAATTCAGTCCAATTTTGAAAGGGCTCAACTGTGAACTGTAAGTTTTTCAAGCATTTGGTTTTAATGAAACAACTTCACTCAAAGATAATGTTGCTAATTTTCAAAAAGCGCCTTACAACTTTAGATATGCATCTAATCACCTGGTCCATAATATAAATTCAGGTCCCTCATGCCAATGTTTCTGTGGAAGCAACTACTGTCAACTGCAGGCTACCCCAGGAAGAACAGATAGATCATAACACAGCCTCACTTTTATTGGGAACATTTTAGGTTTCATCATATTTATTTATAAAGAGGTGTCATTCTGGGTGAGAAGTAATTAGTTGGTAAAATCTGTTTCCCTTGTCACCAATCGACCACTCTGTCTACTTCAAGTTTGATGCCACATTGGAAGTCAGGTGGAGTATTTGCTAGTTTGTTTATTATTATTATTATTATTGTTGTTGTTGTTGTTGTTTTGTGGTTATTATTATTTAATGTAAGTAGTCTTCCTAACTCCAATGTCAGGAGTCAGAAGCCAGGCACATGGCTTTCAGAAGCTCTCAGCACACAAGTAGCATGAAAACTGAAAGTAAGGGGCTCCTCCAGCTGCTGGTTCAAGCCTTGAGGCATGGAGCAACAGCAGCCTGAGAATCTACTCTTGAGAAGCCTGTAGTGAGACTGAACCTCCTGAGAGCAAGAGGAGGGAAAAGGGGCAAGCTCGGCACTGGGAAAGTCTTTCCCAGAATCAGGGACCAGGTACAGGATTGTACGTAGAATAATCAGCATCTACGGCATCTAACAGAGCCAGGCCTTAAGCACGACCCCGTATTGCTGGACACCAGGGTTGAGACTAGGGAGCGGTGGTTTTGAGAAGGAACACTATCTCAAATTGGAATGGGGAGCAGCGAACAGATAGATGTAGGAGAGGCGTCAGAAGCTTCTGCAGGAAAAAGCAGTGCTTCGGTCGCCTCCCAGGGCCCCGGAGGTCGGAAACGTGCTCCAGCACCGGGCGAGTGCGGTGCCACTACTCACCCCTACTCTCCTATGGTCCCCGTCGTGGCCCTCCTCGACTCAGCCCCTGCAGGGGCAGCCCCTCCCCCGCCCGCCGCCAGGGGTGGTCTCAGCGGGCGAGAGGAGGCGGCGGCGCAGGTGTCCGTGAGCGCGGGCCAGTGAAGCGCCCCAAGAGGAGCTGGGTGCAAGGGAGGCAATCTGGTGCCCTGCGCTCCCTGGCGCCGCCAACTTCACCACCATCGACGTGGAAGGGCGAGGGGAGATAATGGAGGGGAGGCCCTCGCCCGGTGGCACGGACCCTCCCGGTATACTAGGCCACAGCTCCGGTGGGACTGCCGCCCCGGGTCCCCTCAGCGACACGACCCCCAGGCCTGATTCCTGTCCCTCAGCCCCCCACAGCCACAGAGCAGCAGCGGCTCCCTCTTGGGCCGCGGTGGCAGCTGCATCCTCGTGCTCCTCCTCCTCTGGCGCCGCTGCCTACACACACAGCCCCGGCGCCTTTAGAGCCAAAAGAGCCGCGGCGCCCTGACTGCCGTCGCCTAGCAACCGCGCGCATGCGCCCCACCCCCGCTGGCGACCGCCGCCACCGCTGGCGCCTCTGTGGGAGCTCAGTCTTCACCCTATGAAAGTGCATAAAAGCCCCCTTCCTACAGCCTGGATGAAACATCCTCAAGTTAAGGGTGACATGGGGAGAGCTACGCTGTGCTTTGTACATCGGAAGAGGACTTAGGGCTTCGGGACCTTCTCCTGACCCCTCGACCAGCACCTCAGTGGTGGAGAGTGACAGTCACAACAATCTCAACGTATTGTTTAGTTTCTCCTACTCCACTATAATCCATCATTCAGAAGGTCTTGCAGAAAACTGTTCTAAATAACTTCTCTGACCATGTTATTCATTTGCATAAGTCCTATGGCCAAGGGACAGACCCACTGAATAGGGTCTAACAGTCTTGACTACTACAACAGCATCCTCGATAGCCTCCCTGCCTTTAGACTTGTCTCACTGCAATCTGTTTTCATTGTTCTACCAGAGTGATCTTTGTCAAACATAAATCTCCTAGTCATCTCCCTCTGGTTCAGAGAATGGGCTTTTAAATTACAGCCAATTTTGGATGTCTGCCCCACCCACCAAGGGACGATTTCCTTGAGCTAGGATGTTTCCTTGAGCTAGGATGCTTAACCTCTGTTAATCTGTTTCATCTGTAAAATGGGAATAATTATAGTACGTATAAAATAGTTATGAGGATTAAATGAGAGAGTACACCTAACATATATAACTTACTCTGGCACAAAGTAAGCACTCAGTAAAAAAGTACAACTGTTTTTCAGTAGATCTCATTGCTTATAATAAAGGATAAAGTACAAACTCCCTAGCTTAGTATTAGAGATTCTCTAAGATCTTGCCTCTGTTTAATTAGCCCTTGCTCCTTTCAACTCCCCCTTGGGCACCCAGCTACAGACCAGTCCTTGCAGCTTTTATATCTATAAAGTACTTAGATATATATCCCCAAGGCCCATCTGGGGATGAGATCAATGTAAACTCTCCAATGAATGAACATGTAAGTATCCAATGATCCTTCCCAAACTACACATGTTAATTTTAAAATATTGACACTGAGAAATGACATGTAGGTAGTGATGGTTTATAAAAATTGTGTGGTTTTGTCCTGCCTGGTATGGCTCAGTGGACTGAGTGCCAGACTGTGAACCGAAAGGTTGCCGGTTCCCAATCAGGGCACATGCCTGGGTTGTGGGTAGGGTATCCAGTTGGGAGCATGCAAGAGGCCACTGGTCGATGTATCTCTCATACATTGGATATTTCTGTTTGTTTCTTTCACCCTCCCTTCCCCTCTACCTAAAAACAAATAAATAAAAATTTAAAAAATTGTGTGATTTTATGGGGCTTATTTACTTGATCTTTCTTGAAATTATGCTCACAGTTTCTGTAATGTGTAATGATAAAAATATGACAACAATTTTGAACTTAATACAATGTATAAACATATTTACAAACATCATGTGCCCTGCTAGATGTTTAGTTAGTAAAAGATTGAAACATTTTAGGAAGTGTAAAAATAGTTGTACCATGTGTAAGAGGTCTGAGAGAACAAAGAAGAATTGCTAATGAAAAATTAGTGGTGAGCTCAAGTGGAATATAAGACTAAAATGAAATTTTATGAAGACTAGACAGCCAGAAAATATTGAAAAAAGTGAAGAACAATTGAGAGGGTGAAAAAGAATGAATCACTCTAAGACTAATTAAATAGAAGTACCAGATGGAAATAATCAACAAACTGTAATCAACAGAGAGGATCATAACATAGGGAATATGTATTACAACTGTGAATATGGCAGTGAGCTTGAACAGAGTTCTCACACATTATACCTTTTCTTCCATATGATTCAGACATGCCTTTCAGGTTCAAAGGAAGAAAATTCCTTAGTGTTCAACTTTTTTCAAGGACCATCAAGGACTAGAGGGACAGACCTCTAGCAGAATTTGCTTAGGTCTTCTAAAATCTGTATTTAGTTATATAAAATCTACACTGTACATTGATTGAACGTATTACATTCTACAGTGGATATTTATTATGTCTGCAGTGAAACAAAGGAATAAATATTTAAATTTTGTTAGTCACTGCGGCACTTAAACTCCCTCAATATTTTTCGTGGGGTTTTAATATAAGATCTGACCTTTTTTGCACACATCAGCCTATCTGCCTCTGTGTTAGTGAAGCAAAAACTCCTATCAGCAAAGAGAGACCTATCCACATCAATATGGAATGAAATAAAACATTTATTATGGAGTAAGCGCAACACAGTACATGCATATAGGTAGCCCTCAGACTGCAAAGTCAGGATAAAATTCCACAGAACTTATATAGTAAAGCAAAATCAAAGTGCACTTGGGAATTGAGGTGGCTACTTGTTTAGCTAATTGACTTTCTCCAAAAGAATAAACCACCCCTCTTTAGCTACCATCCTGAGTCCCCAAGCGTGTGTGCGCTCATTGTCATCTAGTCTGCCCCAGACCCCCTGAGCACCAACCGTAGTCCCCTGTGAGGCCCAGCTTCCTCTCCAACAAGATGAAAGAAACTGTCCTGAACCGGCAGAAACTTACCAAACTGCAGGCACAAGTGCATTGGTGGGAAAGGGGCTGCTCGTATTTGTAGAAAAAGGAAGGTGGTTCACAGAATGGCTACAGCAGATGATAAAAAACCCCAGTTCTCCTTAAAGAAATTAGGGGTAAACAATATCTCTGGTATTGAAGACGTATGTATGTTACAGACCAAGGAAGAGTTACCCGCTTTAACAACCCTACAGTTCAGGCCTGTCTGGCAGTGAACACTGTCAGCATTACTGCCGTGCTGACACATAGCGGCTGATGGAAATGCTGCCCAGCGTCTTAAACCAGCTTGGTGCAGACACTCGGACTAGTTGAAGGGGACTGGCTGAGGCTCTGCCCAAACAATCCGTGCATGGAAAAGCACCGCTTGCGACCAGAGAAGAGGATGGGGATGAAGTTCCGGATCTTGTGGGCAATTTTGATGAGGTTTCCAAGAAAGAAGCAAACTGAATTGAGTCAACTCAGTTTGAGCCTTCAGAAGAAGATAAACTTGAAGAAGGTATTGGCCGCTGCTATTTTATATGATGACTGTTTTTTTTCTAATTTTGTTTATGGATCTAATAAAATCTTGATCTCTAATATTTTTAAGCCCAAGGCCCTTGGACACAACAGCTTTCTTCAGTTGTTGCTTCTACACATATTGTTCTTCACAGCTAATTAAGCTTAAGAAGCCTGGGGATAAAGTTTGAAACAAAGGTTAATAAAGTTCTTTGCCTAAATAAAAAAAAAAAGAATGAAAGTCTTCTTTTTCTTCCCAAAATACACCTAGAATCTTCCTGAAACAGTTACACCTGGAGATGGGCTCCCACATGAACTCTCTACATATATCTTTACATTTCAAAGAAGAATATGGCCCATGACCTTGGAAACAGGTCAGTATTATAAAACTGGGCACTGAGCCCTTCTAGACCCTGGAGAAATTTATCTACATTCCAAAATTTAAAGAAGAGATTTGGGCCCACTATATTCTCCCAAAAGACACCCTAAGAAGTGAAAGAGAGGAAAATGGCCTCTTTCTTCTTTGCTTACCTTTATTTACCTTTACAATTCAATGAGTTCTTCAAAACCAGAGCCCTGTGGAGGTGCAGTAGCAGATGGCACCTTGTAGATCATGAGGAAGTCTTTCTTAAATAAATAAAGTCATAGGACACTTTGGCATTGCTCTGGGTATTGACAGATGAGTAAGAGTATTCCAGAATGGGATAAGACTATTCCACGCAAAAGAAAAAGTATGTTCAAAGGTCCAGAAAATGTGAAAGTTCATTGTATATTCAGTGAGGGAGGAACATTTGACTTATACTACATTTGTATTTAGGGGCTGAGCAGCATAAGAGCGTAATGAAGTTGAGTACAGAGAAGTAGATTGGAAAGAGATTGTGAAATGCTCTCAATGTCATCCTGAAGCTTGTGGAAAAGGCCTATCTATATTTAATGGTTAAAATAAGGCAATGTGCTAATACTTGCTTGGGGGTCAGGGACAAATATTAGATAGTACCCCAGCCTCAAAGAGCTTATAATCTGATGGATGCAAAAGGATATGATGAATAAAACACCAAAAGTGGGCAAAGGTATTTGAGGGGGAGGAAATAGGATTGGGGATAGACTTTGGATAAAGTTTCTGAGAAAGTTCCTTGGATGATTTCATCCTGACCTATAAATGTAAAGGTTCTCGATAATTGGAGTAGATCCTGGAATTCCAAACACTTGGAACTGTTGTGTCCATATGCTGCTCTTTCCCACTGTTTCCTGTTTCCACAGTTCTGAAGAAAATCATTCTGACCTTTAATGAAAATTGATGTCACCACACATTTAGTTTCTCATCACATCACTTGGCATATCCTTTCACTTCTTCTTGGTCAGTTCCTCTCCAGTTCTTAGCTGTTATTCCAAATCTTATCTGCTCTCCATTCTGACTAATGACTTCACCACCTACTCTTCAAACTCACGACCCAACTGATTACTTCATCACCTACCTTACTTTAAAAACTGAAGCTAGCAGGCATTTTCCTCACCTACAGCCTGCATCTGCTCACATAGTGTACTTTAATCCCTTCGGCCTCAAAAAGGCTGTGCAAAACTATATCTTTCATCTGAGCTCCTGATCCTTGTCTCACCCAGCCCCTCAGAGAGCTTGCTCTATCACTTTTTCTTTCTGCCTTCGATACCTTACACCTCTCCGTCTCTATTGACTCATTCCACTCAGCCTATAAATGGACTCAAAACTCTTCCATCCTTAAAAATTTTTTTTCCCTTTTGTCCTGGAACCTCCTCTCATGTTCCTTGTTTCCTGTTACCCTCTTGCCTTACCTTATCATCCAGAGGCCTCAAAAGTGGTTATCTAAATTTACTGCTTCTATTTCTTCATTTCCCATTTACCTTTCAACTATTGTATTAGGAATTCCACCTGCACCTTGCCACTGAAAAGTCTTCTGTTAGGAATGGCAATTACTGACAAATCCCTCTATGCAACAGGCACTTTTAAGCCCCTGTCTTGTTGGACCTTACTGCCTGCCACATATGATAGTGTTGGTTAGTTTGGTATGCCTAAAATTCTCTACTCACTTGACTTCCAGATCCATTCTCCTTTTTCCATTCCTTCTGCTTTTGCTTTTTAAATTATGAAACTTTAATGGATTCCTCTTCTTCTGCCTACCTCTTAAATGTTCATGTTATCCCATGGTTCTGCTCATGGACTATTTTTGTTCTACACTCCACACCCTATTTCCTATACCTGGATGACTTACAAATCTACATTGCTAGCTTACGCCTCCTTCACAATATCTGGGTCAGTAGAACAAACACTAGACATCCTCACCTGGATGCCCTGCAAGAAATTCGTTCTGTTCAAAATGGCACTCATCATCTTCTCATGCTAATGTGTTTTTCTTTCTTGTTAAGGAAGATTAAAAAAAAAACTCACCAAAGAGAGATGCTGTTATCATCACATGATAATTTCATCTTCTCGCAGAAATTGATAAAATGACCAGATTGTGATGATATAATGTGAGTTATGTCAAGGCTGCTGTGCCATTTCCTGAAAAATAGGCTAAATATATGCACCAAGGAGGAATAAGTTGTATCACTTGAGTGGAAGCTCCCTGAGGACAGGAATTTGGTCTATTTTATTCACTGACATATCTCTAATGCTTAGAACAGTACCATGCACATAGTAAGGCTTCAATAAATGAATTAATATGTAATCCCCTGATCCCCTGCTTAAAGAGCCTTTGTTTAGAAATTCTGCTAGATTGTAGCAGAATATATACATATATACATATATATTTATATTCATATTCATAGATTAGGGAGGAATGTATCCTTTTGTATCTCTAATGAGGCAAAAGGAAATTGTTAACTGAATTTCACCCAGATTTCTACCCATGGGAAACAGAGAAAAGGGATGGCGGGGGATAAAAACACTTCATCTATCACTTGAAACAGTCCTTCCTTAGAAATTTGGAATCTGCACTAAGAGATTTCAGACGTCTCTGGCTGCTTTCTTATGCTGAGTAGTGTACACTTCAGAACTGTTGGCAGCAGCCATTTTTATGCCATATGGTCTGGGAAAGAGAAAAAGCTGGTCTGCTATGAAAGATGAAGCAGACACATAGAAGAGACGCAGAGATGAGAGAGACTCCAGATAGCAGTTGAGTCCCTAGCTCCAACTTAGTCCTTTAAGCCCACCTGCCTTATTGTTCTTGGGTTTTATAAGACACTCTATCCTCATGCTAAATTTCTTTTGTTGCAAGGTGTAGTTTAAGTTGAGTTTCTCTTTTTTCTGAAAAACATATTGTTCTTCCATATCATGCTATTTAAACATTCTTGTGTCTTTTCTAACTGTTTTCCATTAACTGGAAAACTGTGGCTCCCTCCACAACCATTTTGTCTGAATAATTTCTATTTTAGAGGAGAAGGTAGAACTCAAGCTTTCTACCTGTATCAGGAAAGTACCTGCCTTTCTGCCCTGCTCTAACCTCATTTCTTTACAAAAATAGAGTGGTAATACTGATATTATAGGTATGAACCCTGAGGGGGAAAAAAGATACCTACTAAGAAGGGTTCTTGGTGGTTAATTAGGCTCAAATTTTTAAAAAATAGCCTAGCAGCCATTTTGGCAACATGGAGAAGTTTCTGTACTGAACTGCCTGCCTGCACTTTCTCCCAGCTGAGCCAGCCCTTATAAAAGTTTCCTGGAATCCTATTTCAACCAATAGGCCTGAGGCTTTCCCCATACAATCAGAGTTGTGTGGCTCCAACCATTTAGAGAGGCTGTATTCTGACCAATCAGGACAATGCCTTTTGGACCGATCAAACTATGAGGATTTAGCATCTTCATTTGCATGTGGATAGATCAACTAGGAACCAGGGCTGGGACTTCTGTCCTTATAAGCTAGATCCCTTCTGGATCCAAGATCACTGAAGACTGCATTTCTCCTGCTAGAGCCATGAACATGTTTCCCTGGAGCAGAGGGAAGAAGACTGTCCTGGAGTGGAGTAGAGTGAAGCAGATTATCACAGAGCGGAGCAGAGCTGCTGGGCTGTTTTCACAGCTGATGTGTTTCCAGTGAATACAGTTTCCTTCTTCACTACACCCCAAATTAGGGATTCCTGTTGGCATTGAATTGGTGCCAACAGACCATCAGTTGACATAGGTCAGGTGACATGGCTGGGATTGGGTTGTATTTAATAGCAGGTGAGACCATTGTCTGCATAAGAGTTCTATGTCCTGTGCCTTCTCTGTCTCTGTTGTGGATATTGTAAGAGAGCCAGAACCTTCCTTAGCAATTTGCTATGTCATGCTTCTCTATATCTATCTATCTATCTATCTATCTATCTATCTATCTATCATCTATCTATCTATCTCTCTCAACCCTTCTCTCCCTCCTCTCTCATCTCCCTATGAGTACTGGCATAATTCAGATTCCTGTGCCTTGTGACCACTCAAAGAACAGTACCATTTTGGTTTCACATTGGGAAAAGAAGTGCCATTAGGGAATTTAGGTGTTAAGTGAACCGCATCACAACCCAGGTTTCCCATCACTCTACACCAGGGAATATTTTGTGAAACACCATCCCCCCATATTTAGTAATCACAGTTGCAGCTGGCATTAGGAGGAAAAGAGAGCCTGTCCTGAAGTAGGAGATAGTTTGGTGACTCTAGACTGAAGAGATAGCTGCACTTATACTAAAGCCAGATTAGAAGACAGAGTCCCACATGAAGAAAGGAAATTTCTCCTTCTGGCCAGCCAGGAAAAGACTCTATAGATAGAAAAAAAATGTGGTGCATGTGCTTTTAAGCACTCGTTGGCAGGACAGCATCTTGCTCTCTCACACCCCTCAACCCACTTTGTCTCTCACTTGGAGCTGAATTATGGTACAGTTCTCCACGACAGGTTACATCCTGCTGTGGCAAGAAATTGTAAATGGTGGAAGAAAATCTGTGTTTCTATTTATAACCAAAACCTGAGACATTCAAAAGCTGATGGAAAACAATACTGCCATGACTCTATGTTTGGTAAGTGCCAATAGTATCAGCACAGAGCTAACAAATACTTGAGGTTCCACAAGGCTTTTAGAAAATAGATATGGAAGCTCACTTGATCCCTTGACAATGTCACAGTTAAATTTTATTTAACAGACTATAGACACTGCATCATGCAGTCCAAAGTGACAGGCATACAGATAAAGTTAAAAATGATATTTTGGTTCTTTCTTCTGTTTGCCCTCTATCCTTGGTCCCCAGGCAATAGGGGTGGTAACAGTAACATGGGCACATTATTTTCATTTGGGATTGTCATAAGCACTTGGTTCTGCATTGTATGAGTGTGGGACTGTGACTTGAGAAAGTTAAGACCCAAGGGAGACTTGAAGTTATATGACTCTAACTTCAAAAGTGTTAGAAGAGTTATAATCCAACTGCAATGGAGCTAACTCTGTAGCTGCTGAAGGAAAACATACTTCACCCCAGCATCTGGATGATAGCTCCTCTGGCCAAGATAAAGAAACATCAGATATTGAGAAGAAGATCATGTTTCACTGTAATTTCTACAAAGGAAGCAGTTTTCTGTATGGGACTCTATATTTGCAGAAACTTGATCTTTGAGGGGTTTTATCTTGTTCAAATGGGAGACATATTGCTGATCTAATGTTGCACTATCTAGACTGTGCTATCAAGTGGTACTTATTGAACAAGATCGGACAATTGTAGATGAGCATTATTTGAGATAGGAAATAGAATAGGGGGTAAATTTTTGGTTTGCTGTGCAGCTGTGGTTCTGGGATGCCATATAAAAGAATGATGGGTTTCAGGGAGATGGTATCACAAAAGGAGGAACAGAATTTCCATGATATTCTAATGGCTCTTCTCCCACAGGTGGGGGGATTATCATCCTAACTGACCATCACCTTTGCTGTTGAACCCAAAAAGTGAAGAGAGAAGTGTTCTTGGTTTCCTCTACTCACAGGAGAAAAATCTCTAACAGATGGTTTATATACCATTTCCCATTCTTTTCTTCCCTCTCCCTAAACAGGATGGAATGATGAACAGATCAGATATAAAGACATGGCCTGGATTACAGTTACTGGTGAGGTGAGAAATGGGTTCACTAGACTAAACACCAGGCAGTCAGGCATGGCCTTGTTCTTGGCTATTCCTTCTATTGTGCCAGGATCATCAAAATTGTTGCTCTTCACCTAAGGTTTCTGTGCCCTGCAGGTAATGAAATGGTGTAGTATTTTTATTCACGCTGAGTTGGGGAGGTAGCAGCCTGTCTTAGGCCTCCAGTCTGTGCCATGTACCTCAAGTTTTCCAGAACTCTATCTTGGGCATATTGGTCCAAATAATAAAATCAAAGTGAGCTAGCTGTTTACCATTTTTATTATTCTTCTCTCAGGGAACAGCTGAGAAAAAGAGTAAGGCAGAATTTGAGCATTCTTGTGTATTGTAGCCAATACCAACATAAGCTCTTCTCACTCCCAATACTACTTTTCTTCTAACTTTGTTGTATCAAGTACCTATGGGATTATAAACCCAGAACCTCTCTCTAGGAATTCTGCTCCCTTTATCCTGTTCCTCCGACTCACCATCTACAAGGTTGCAATAAGAGCTGTCATGTTATTACAGCGTAATCATAACCCTTAAGCATAGTTGATTGGCCCAGGTGTGAATACATTATTCCAGGTGGATTTCTTCCCTGAGATAAGAAAGAAGCACCAGCTACACCTGCCCCTTTTATTAGCAAAGCTAAAGCTTTCCTGGGAGCACCCCTAAACTCATTCTCCTCGTGATTACTGGTCAAAACTGGGTGCATGGCCACCCTGACTTTAAGAAAGCTGGAAATGTGAATATCTTGTTCGAGGCCAGTAATATTATTTCCCAGAAGAAATTTAGGGTTCTGTTGGCAAGGAAAAGTGGGTAACGGGTATTGGGAAAGCAATTAACAAGGTCAGCCATGCAAATTTATTATTTATACATATAATACAAAAACAAATTTGCTAAATATAACGCCAAATTTATTGCAAGGAAACTGATCCATTTACAAAAGGAGCTCTTTGGCCACATGTCTTTTATGGGTTGGGTAGACAAGCCAGTAGGGAGGGGCAAGGGAGGACAGACATGCTCTATGTAATAGAATAGAGAGTGTTTGAAACTATGGGAGCAATCTGAGAGGGAGGAGAAGAGAAGATATGAGAGAAGGAGAAAAGGTGGTGGAACACCACATGGTTTGTGTTCTGAGCTTTCACTATTACCTGCAAATCCTCAATAAAGTATAGAACTCCTGAAAGGATCTTGAGAATAGATTTCTTGTGAAAACTGGTGAAGGATTAGTTCCATGTGCAAATTTTATTGAGTAAAACACAGACAGCATGTGTAGATACAGGAACCATAGGCCAGAGCTTGACAAAAGCAAGAAGGTATAAGCCCCACAGGTGAGCATAGAAATCATGGGGAGATTCAGAAGTTCATCTATCATGGAATGATGAAGGCAAAAAACCACGTATTATAAGATCTCTGAGAAGTAAGCTAAGCCCAGCCAATATCTGACTTATATGTATTTCTTGTCCCTAGTAAGTGGTGAGCTCCTTGAGAACTGGAATAACATCTTATTCATCATTGCATCCCGGCACTTAGCCAGATGTCTGGAACATAGTGGAGAGTCTATAAATATTTCGTGAATTAAATTGAACAGCCCTGTTCTATATTGTAATTCTCAGTATACCGATGATCTTAACTCCCTTAGTAAATTGGAATCTCCATTAAGAGTGTGTCTGATCCATCTTTTTATTGAATAAGGTGCCTTGAACATAGTAGGTACTTAAAGGGCCAGGTTTCAGAGCCCTATCTTCATGGGAAGGGATACAGTCTCTGGTGACTGGAGTCTCATTTCTAGGATACAGTTCCTGGTTTATTGGCAGCTTATTTCCCCTAGGCCAATATAAAATGAATTTTCATTCCCAAGCACATATTAAATGATGGCAGGAGAGAATAGTACAGATGCATGCTGTGTAACAGAGGGAAACCAGCTTGGAATCTCAGTTTGCCACCAATGATCCACAAAGTACACAGTGAAGCAGAAAAATCAAGATTTCCCAGTATATGGCCATTACTCACAATTAGAAACTATAGTTTTCATTTATTATAAATATAACTGTGTACAGAAAAAACACTGGAATGATAGACACTATAATGTTGAGTGTGAAAATTTTTATAAATTGAAATGGGTGATTTTTCCTTTTTTATACTTTTATGCAATTAATAATCTGATGAATATGTTTATAAATGCTCTTTAAAATATTGAATAAATGCAGTTTATTTTTGTTAACAAGAATAGAATTGTGCCCTGGCTGGTGTAGCTCAGTGGATTGAGCACGGGCTGCAAACCGGGCATCGCAGGTTTGATTACCAGTGAGGGCACATGCCTAGGTTGCAGGCCACAGCCCCCAGCAACCTCACATTGATGTCTCTCTCTCTCTCTCTCTCTCTCTCTCTCCCCCCACTCCCTCCCTTCCCTCTCTAAAAATAAATAAATAAAATCTTTTAAAAAAATCCCCTGGCTGGTGTAGCTCAGTGGATTGAGCGCAGGCTGTGAACCAAAGTGTCGCAGGTTCGATTCCCAGTCAGGGTACATGCCTGGGTTGCAGGCCACAGCCCCCAGCAACTGCACATTGATGTCTCTCTCTCTCTCTCTCTCTCTCTCTCTCTCTCTCCCTCTCTCTCTCGCCCCTCTCTAAAAATAAATAAATAAAATCTTAAAAAATAAAAGAATAGAATTGCTCTGGCTGGCATGGCTCAGGGCTCAGTAGATTGAGCACCAGCCTACGAGCTGAATGATCACCAGTTCCATTTTCAGTCAGGGCACACACCTGGGTTGTGGGCCAGGTCTCCAGTTGGGGATGCGTGAGAGGCAACCACACATTGATGTTTCTCTTCCTCTCTGTGTCCCTCCCTTTCCCTCTTTCTAAAAATAAATAAATAAAATCTTTTTAAAAAAAGAATATAATTCATATTTTTGAGTGCCTATTATGTGTCGAGCACTACACTAGGCAATTTATAGATGTTTTATCATTTAATCCTTTGTAATGCCTTATTCCGCCAATTTTATGGATGATGTAACTGAGTTCTGGAGAAACAGAGATACTTCCTTCATAATGCAGCCAGAAAATGCAAGTGTAAATATTTAAACCCAGTTTTTTTTTCTGGAGGTCTTGGTGAAACAAGGACTGCTGGGCCCCATTTTTCTATTCTTTCTCGCTGCAGACCTGAGATTTTATTCTGGACAACAGTGTGCCTAGCTTACTTTTCCTGCCTGCTTTGTAGCTAGGGATGGCTATAATACTTACTTCTGGCCAATAAAATGTAAGGGAAAATTTGATAAGCATTTCTGGGAATACTTTGCTTTCCCAAGAAAATGGGACAAAATAGTTAGTACTTTCTTCTGTCACTTTCCTCCTTTTTTTGCTATGATCATGGCTAAAATGTCTTCAGTTCAAGCAGCCACCTTGCAACCATGTGAGGAAGGTCGTTGAAATATTGGTTCTAACATCATTGAACTATTCTATCAATACCAATAACTTCCTATATCTAGACTTATTAAATGACAAAAAGTTAATTGAGTAAGTAACTATAGTTGTATTTGTTGTTTATTGCTGCAGAAAGCATGCATACCTGGTGCAGTAATGTAGACCAGAGGGGTGAAACTTCCGTTTTTTAAAAAGATTTTATTTATTTATTTTTAGAGAGAGGGGAAGGGAGGGAGAAAGAGAGGGAAAGAAACATCCATGTGTGGTTGCCTCTCACACACCCCCAACCAAGGATCTGGCTGCAACCCAGGCATGTGCCCTGACAGGGATTGGACCAGCAACCTTTTGGTTCACAGGCCAGCATTCAATTCACTGAGCCACACCAGCCAGGGCATGAAACTTCCATTTTTTAATAGCCATGACTGGCTATGATAAATTGATGATCAGCTCTGATAAGTAAGAAGAGGAAACTGGTCTTCAAGAAGAAGCAAGATTGTTTAACAGATTTAGAGAGAAATGGTAGGAGATTCTACAGTCCAAGAAAGAGTGAGTGAGGGCCAAAGATAGGGTTTTCAGTTCCCTGAGACATGATTGAGTTCCTCTAATTGGAATCCACAAGATTCTCTACTATATTATTATAATAACTTCCTTTTTACATCAGTTAATTTCTGTACCTGGCAACCAAATATACCTCGCATGAATACTTGAGTTAATTTTTAAAAGCAGAATACTAAAAGATTGCAATTAGTCATGTACTTAATTTCTCAATGGCTTTTAAATCTCCAGAGCCAACTGTGATGAGTTTATCAAAGAGCCATAATATCACTACAAGTCTCTTAAAATGACATACTTTATCCACTGCAACAGAAAATTCTTCAGCCTCCACAAAACACCCAGCTCCTTGGTGTCCATCTGTAGATCTCAGTCTGTGTCCCTGATGTATAGGGGTGCCACTCTTTTGTACTAGCCTTAATCTGATTGTCAAAGACCACAACCTAAATTCTGGGAGAGCACCTTCACTTCTTCAGCCTTCATACAAATAACACTAACAGGGCTAGGTCCCAGATCTCTCCTGTCCCAGGGCCTCACTCAATCCAGCAGATTGTCTCACAGACCATTGTGCCAGGAATCAAATCAGAAAAAAAAATGAGCTAAGAGAAGGGACTGGGCAAAAGGGAACACGTTGTAACACAATGGGCAAAGGACATGGGCTTCAGAGTCAGAAAGATTCAAACCTGGGCTCAGCCATGTCTTAGCTGGGTCACTCTAAACAGCTAACTCACCCCTTTGAGTCACACATTCCTCAACAACAATATAAAGATATTAACACCCACTGTAGGATAACATTATGAATTAAAATGTGCAATGTTTGTAAAAAGCTATTTGCCTTACGACTGGCATATTTAGATGTTCTTTTAGTGAAAATTTTATCTAAAGCTTAAAGGAAAAAGACTGCTTTTGCTGTTTTTTCTACCTAGCAAAATCCTATCCAACTCTCAAGACCCGACTCAAATACCCTATTTTTCTGAAAGTATCAGCATTTAAATTGGAAAAAGATTCATTTACCAAAGAGGTTATCTAAACTATTAAACTGCCCTGAAGTTATGTGACTGGACTAAATTAAGTACTGCCTTTAATGACTGAAATAATAGTTTGAAAAATAGCGATATAAATGATCTATTTATGTAAAATAATCTCTTATTTTCTATCAATGACATTTTTTTCATATTGACTTTAAATTATATGTTTTACAGACTATATCTAAGGAAATGAATAATCTAAAAGATGTCAGTAAATGAACATGTGATATTTACCATAATTACATTCAATGATTTAATGTGGCTGAAAAATATTTTGGAACAATTATTGCTGACCTACCCTCTCTGAAAGACTACGTAGAGACTCTCTGAGCTCCAATAAGACGAAAGGGGCTTTGGGAAGGAAAACAAACAAGTTCATGAGATCTCTTAGTAGGTACCCCATGCCCTAATCCTACCGTTCTCCTATGAAGGAGTAGCTTCGGTAAGACTGGAATCTACACTGCCTGGCTGGCATAGCTCAGTGGATTGAGCTTGGACTGTGAACCAAAGTGTCCCAGGTTCGATTCCCAGCCAGGGTACATGCCTGGGTTGCAGGCCCGCAAGGCCATAACCCCCAGCAACTGCACATTGATGTTTCTCTCTCTTCTCTCTCTCTCTCTCTCTCTCTCTCTCTCTCTCTCTCTCTCTCTCTCTCTCTCTCTCCCCCTTCCCTCTCTAAAAATAACTAAATAAAATCTTTTTAAAAAACATTGGAATCTACAAAACTATTAGGACTCAAGAACAGAGAATACTCATGCTTGCTTTTTATCTGAAAACTTGGGGGTAGCGACAGCCTTGCAAGAGTTCCTATGACATCACAGTATAAGAACTCAAAACGAGGGCTAAGTGTGGTTTCAGAAGCAGAGATAGAGTGAAATAAAATATTCCATAGCCCTGGAGTGGTAGGAAGAGCACCTGAACTGTCCTGTACTCCAAAGAAGGGTGTGTAATGCCAGCACAGAACACCATATGCCTTCCTATGTATGCTATTGGAGCTTAAGTCAAGGCAAAAGAAAAAGGAAAAGGAAGATTAGAAAATCTTGAATTGTTGGAGTTTAACTGAGGAAAAGCCCTCATGTGACTTAATAATGTATCAGGACTTGACTAGACTACATTTTTTGTGTCTCTTGACAGAAAGGGGGCTGGAGGTAGTGCTAGTTTGGTTGTAGAAAAGTAAATTTATACTTTTTGCAATCTGAGTATGCATTGATCATATCATATGTACGAACAGAGAAGCAAATAATAATAAGGATCCTAAAGTAATAAGACAACCAATTTCAAGGTAGAAGTTAACAGAACCAGATCAAAGAGAAGAGATTTAGACAGGACCAAAAGAGAAACTATGGGTATATACTAATTTATGAATGATGAGTACTTGGAAGTTGATACACTTTTTAATGTTTTTTAATACATTAGCTTAGGTTAATGGATAATTAAAACTCACATTTTTATGCCCAAATATGGGTTCAATAAATCCCAACATGTTCTTTTGCTGTCTTTGCAAATTTTAGAATTCAATGTGACCCCTGCACACTTTCCTCTCTAGACTGTGTAGTGTCAAGAACCATGACGAGTCTGAGAATTTTACCCTATTTTGCAAGATAGTTTACCTTGGCGCTATTTCACAGGTGCTAACAGAAGACATGAAACTCCTGAGTTAAAGACAAAGGAACTCACTACTCACGGCACAGCAAGCAGCATGAACAGCATGTTTATGTTGTTTCTGCATGCCACCCAAGTCCCACAGGGGTCACGTAGAGGGACTCAGGTGGGTGTCGCACATGTAATGGGTTTGTGTCAAAATGAGGAACCCTGAGCTTTGTTAGGGAACCTGATCTTTTATAATGGGAAGTGAGCAAACCTGCCTGACTTTTGTTTTGAGGGGAGACATTTCCTTTATTATACTGGGCAGTAAACCAAGCTGCTCTTTGCTCTGGAGGAAGACACTATCTCTACTTTGCAAGGTTTTCTCTATGAAAATATCCTTGCAGAGATAGTTGAAAACAAAAAGGCTATTAGTACCTCTGCTTGCAAAATGTGCAGAGGTGTGAGAGACCCATTATGGATTATCTCCTAACATATAGCATCTTCCTTACCATTAATGCCAAGATTCTAATTCCCAGAAATGATAAAACTAGGTAAGACCCTTTCCAGGATGGTGTCTTAATGTAGTCTAATTCTGTTTGAATGTCCCATGTAATAAAAAAGTAGTTACTTGTGGCTGAGGATAAGGGGTATTCTGGGAAGTGATATGAAATGAAGCCAGACGGTTAGGCAAAGGCCAACAAATCAGACACTCTGAATTTTTTCCCTGAGAGCTATAGGAGCCTTAGATGGGATTTTATGGGCACCAGAAAAGGGATTAGATAGAACCAGGTGAGTTACTCGACTACCAGAAGGGCATAAATAAGATTATCATTTTAGAGGGACTACTCTGACAACTGTGTGGGGAATGCATTGAAAGCAACAAAGAGCAGGTAAGCAAGACTGGAGAGTGTTACATTAACCAAGGTATGAGATGATGGGGCTTGAATTAAGGTAATGGGAGTCAAGATAGATAGAAGTGGGTGGATTGGAAAGATTTGAAAGAGGAATAATGACCAAACTTGAGGCCTTATTGAAAATAAGCCATGAGAACGAAAGTCAATAGGTTTCTCTTTTGGGTGCTCTAGTTAATCTTTGTGGGGGTATTTTTGTTACTCAGCATTCATTTCCCCTTCCTTTGGTAGTATCACTCTCATTTTGTTTTTTGAATGGCCTCTCTACATCATTGTGTGTAGACTTGGTAAGATTATCAGTCAAGGGAAATGCTCTGCCCCACCATCCAGCTAAAGGGCAGATTCATGACCAAAGCTTGGTCAATTATACTGTCTTCTGAAACTATAAAACTTGAAGCAGTTGGCTATGGGGAAAATATTTGGAGTTGATTCAGTCAACTGATAGCTCTTGCTATCTGGTCTCCGGAGCTACCCTTAGTTCTTATGCTTTTGCAGACTTCCCATTGATTCTGTGTCTCCCAGGTAGCTTCCCATTTCCTTTTTACTTAAATTAGCCAAGGGCATTTTCTCTTGCTTGCAACCAAAGTAACCTCCTTGATACAGGTATTTTTTAAAACCTTTTAAAACTTGAATTTATTGGGGTGACACTGGGTAACAAAATTATACAGGTTTTAGGTGCACAATTCTACAACACATCATCTGTACACCATATTGTGTTCACCACCCCAAGTTAAGTCTGTGTCCATCACCATTTACATTAACACAATGGAATACTACTCAGCCTTAAAAAAGGAAATCTTACCCTTTGTGCTGGCATGGATGGACCTGGGGAGCATTATGCTAAGTGAAAAAAGCCATCCCGACAAAGATGAGCACCACATTATTTTACTCATATGGGGAATCTAATCAACAAAATGAACTAACAAGCGAAACAGAGACAGATTCATAGAGAGCAGGCTGACAGCTGTTGGGAGGCAGGGGGCTAGGTGTGGGAGTGGAGGAATGGAGCAAAAAAGAAAAAAAGAAAAAAGTCATGGACAGAATGACTATCATTGAAATCAACAAACAACAAGGGTTAGTGAGGATGTGGAGAAAAGGGTACTCTAGTGCACTGTTGGTGGGAATGGAAACGGGTGCAGCCACTGTGGAAAGCAGTATGGAGTTACCTCAAAACATTAAAAATGAAACTGCCCTTTTAAATATTATAATCTTTGTATTAATAACTGATATGCTTTCTATTTCTGGACTGCACTCAGGTGTACCCACTGATATTCAGGAGGAAAAGATTGGTACATGTGTGTCAGGGGAGAATGTAAGTGATGAATTTTGGATATGTTGAATGTGAGAAGGCTATAAAATATCTAGATGAAGATGTCCAGCAAGCAGTTGGATATATGAATCTGAAGTTAGATAGTTCTAAGCTGGAAGTGAAGATTTAGGGGTCACAAACATACAAATGGTCATGAAACCATGGAAGTAAATTCATTATCCAGGGAAAACATATAAAGTGTGCACAATAAATACATTTTGATGGATTGTGTGGGCACCAGGGCACACTCAGTATGCTATGGGATACTTCTCAAGCCCAACGTTCTCAATTCAATCACTTAGGCTCATTTAAATATACTTGAAATTCTTATTGACTGATGAGAGACTGACTTTTTCTACTATGCAATCAGTAAGTCTTCATTGCTATGATTTGGGATTCTTCTAGTGCTGGGTTTTAATTCATGAAAGAAAGATACAAGGAAATCCATTTTTAAATTAGTTCAATTGTGGTAAATATATATAACATAAATATGCAATTTAACCATTGTTAAGTATACAATGCACACAATTCAGAGGCATTAATTACTTGCACAATGCTGTGCAACCATTACCACTATTTTAAAAGCTTTTTCATCACCCCACAAACAGAAAATATGTATTCATTAAGCAATAACTCCTCATTTTCAGGCCCCTCCACTCAGTTCTTACCATTCCCTTGCACTCTTCACAACCTTTGACATAATTATCTGTGACAAATTGATTTAAAGTGCGGCTGCAGGAAAAGAAACAGGCGTGTCTCGCTTGGTCTTCTGGGATTTGTAGTCCTGTAAGCCGTAGGGCTGCCTGGCTGGCCAGAGAGCAGTGACTACAGCTCCCAGGCCTTCTTCGAGTCCCTACCGCACAGACTCAGAGCCCCATGCCGGGAGGAGGTGATTACATTGTGTCTATTGTATCCCTGGATTTGTGTGTTTGTACATTTCTCGGGACGTGAAATTGAAAGTGAAAAGCATGGCAGATGAGCAAGAAATAATGTGCAAATTGGAAAGCATTAAAGAGATCAGGTAAGTGGAATGTTGCAGCACCCCAGGCCCCCTTGAAGCCGCCCCCCATCCCTTGCTGAGGGATAGGGCTGAGTTACCTTGTAAAGTACCTATTGTTGGGCTACTTGCTGAGGGGGGTGGGAAAGGAGCCCCGTACACCACGGATTTCAAGGATGGGAAAGAGGCTGGAGAGAGCCGAGACAGCTTAGAGAGAGACAGAGAAACAGAGCAACTGATGAAGAGAGACCTCGCCAGATGTGGCTGAGGAAGCCAGATAGAGACACAAGGCGGAGGGAAGGGGCTGTTGATCCCAAGACACTTTTATCTTCTTGGGGTGGGAGTTGGGGGATGGCATTCTTGGACCCATTATTTTTTTTAGTGTTTGCTCCAAGGTGTACTTGGCTCCGTGTTCTTTAGGTGTCGAGATTTTTTTCAGTCTCCCATTGAACTTCAGGACCTGGAGCATGGGTGAGCATTTTGAGAGCAGAGTGTAGCGCGTTGGGGCTTCCAGGAACTACAGGCTGAGAGTGCTGAGGAATCCCAGCCGGCCAAGATTGGGAGGATGGCGAATGCTGGCGCGTGTGTATTTGCTTTCACTCATTCACCACTTTCTTCCCCTCCTATCCCGTGCTCCAGAAAGGGGATGGGAGCGAAGGAGACAGGGGAGGAGGTCCCGCATCAGTTGGCAAGATCTCACCAGCTGCTCTGAGGCGCCAGAGGTTAAGGGGCAGGCAGGAAAAGTGGGAGTTGCCTGTGCCCCCTACCCCTCCTTCCCTCTGGGAGTGGCTTTGGCTAGGCGACGATGTTGTCTTTGCTCAGAACACAATAGCACCCGGCCAAGTAGACTGCCTGGGCTGGTATCAGGCCTTCCTTCACCTGCCCTTCTCTGCCAGAGCACTGCCTCCAGCTTCCACCTTCATTCTGAGGGTGGCATGGGGGCATCCAGCTGTCTCCCTTTAGTGTTTTCCAGCAATCTAGAGAAAAAGAGGGGAGGATATGAAGTGTGTCTATTTAAGAAATAAGACTGTGACCAAGAGATCTAAATTAACCCTTGGAGAGAATACCTAGAATGAGACCCCACTTTATGGTAATGGGGATGCACTTTGACATTTTTTGTCCTTTAGAGGAGTTGTATCTTTACTTATGCAAGTGAGTAAAAGGAAGGGAACTATTGTTTATTGAACCCCTGGTGTCTCAAGCCCTTTGACCTGCTGTTGCTCATTTCAGTGAGAGATCTGAGAGCTCCCAACACCTCCCTTACAACTGGGGAGACAGAGGCTCAGAAATTTTAAGTAACTTCCAAAGCCAAACAGCTTGAAAATGCCAAATTTTGACAGAAACCCAGTCAATCTGCATACGGAGGCTCTGGTCTTCCCACTCTGTCCTATAGAGAGTCTGAGAAATGATGGAGAGAGGGGGCATGCTTCAGTTTTTTCTGTGAAAGCATCAGGAGATAAGGAGTGAGGTAACAGTACAGGAAAAGGCCAGCTGTCATGATAACAATGTAGCTAATAAGATTAGGTGTGCAGCCTGGCACCCTGGCCTGAACCTGTAGTCCCAGCAGGAGTCTGAAGCAGGAGGATTGCTTGAGTCCAGGAGTCCTGGGCTATAGTATGCTATGCCGATCTGGTATCTGCACTAAGTTCAGCATTAATATGGTGGCCTCCTGGGAGCGGGGGACCACCAGGTTGCCAAAGGAAGGGTGAACCGGTCCAGGTCGGAAAAGAAGATTAGGTATGCAAGTGGAAAGCCTAAACTTTTACTCTCACTATACTTTAAAGAAGCCCTTGCCCAAGCCCAAGAGAAGGAATAGTTGGGAGCAAGGGAAAGGGATCTGTCCCAGTGAAGACCAAATGCAGTTTCAAACCAGGCATTCCTACCACTAATACCTGGGATGGGATCATCAGAGGCCTAGAGAGAGGGCTGAATTCATCCCCAACCTGGATGTCACAGACCCAGTGAAGAACCTAGACTTCTACTGGCCCCCAACTGGGGACCCAGCCTGCACCTCAGGCATGGGCCCTGCCTGGGAATCAAACTGGCAATATTTTGGTTCTTATGCTGGTGCTTAATCCACTGAGTCATGCCAACTAAAGCTAAAATCTTTTCTTTAAAGTAAATTTGTTGGAGTGACAAGATTATACAGGCTTCAAGTGTCCATTTCTATGATACATGATTGGTATATTGCATTATGTGCTCACCACCCACAGTCATGTCATCTTCCATCACCATATATTTGACCCCGTTTACCCTTCACTATCCCCCCTCTGGTAACCACTCTATTGTTGTTTATTTGTTTTTATTTGTTTGTCTTGTTTGTTCATTTGCTGCTTTCTGTTTCATATCCCACATATGGATGAATCATATAGTCTTTAACATTTTCTGTCTGACTTATTTCGCTTTGCATGATCTTCTCAAGGCCCATCCATGTGGTTGCAAATGGAAGTATTTCATCTTTTCTTATGGCTGAGTAGTGTTCCATTGTCTAAAATCTTGCTCAACAGAAAGATGGGGGATTCAGAGGAAATAATCAGGCAACTTAAATATAAAACAATAGAAATCACCCAGTCTGAATAGTGGGGAAATTAGATTTTAAAAAAGAAGAAGATAAAAAAGAATGCATTGAGCAGAGCCTCCACACCTGTGGGACTATTTACGTTCACGTTAATAGTTATATTCATGTTAACATTCATGTCAACAGAATCTCACAGAAGAAAGAGGGCAGGACTGGAAAAGTACATAAAGAAATAGTGGATAAAAACTTTGCAAACTGAGCAAAGGACAAACCTCCAGATTCAAGAAGCTAAGCAAACACCGTCAGGATAAACTGAAAGAAATTCACATCAAGAAACATCATAGTCAACCTTCTGAAAACAAAAGGCAAAGAAAAGATCTAGAAAGCAGCTAAAGGGAAACAACACCTTACCTATACCTTCACAGCAGGCAGATGGGGGAAGAGGGGAAGAATATTAGCAGATGTCTTATCAGAAACTGATGAAGTCCTAGGGGGACGTGGCACAACATTTTTCAAGTGCTGAAGAGAAAGAATCATCACCCCAGAATCTTATGTCCAGTGATAATACCTTTCAAGAATAGAGATAATCAGCCCTGGCTGGCGTAGCTCAGTGGATTGAGCGCAGGCTGCGGACCAAAGTGTTGCAGATTCGATTCCCAGTCAGAGCACATGCCTGGGTTGCAGGCCATGGCCCCCAGCAACTGCACATTGATGTTTCTCTCTCTCTCTTTCTCCCTCCCTTCCCTCTCTAAAAATAAATAGATAAAATCTTTAACAAAAGGAATAGAGATAATCAAGACATTCTTAGATGAAAGGAAACAGGGACTTTATCTATAGGATATCTAGCCTAAAAGAATGACTGAAGTAAGTTCTTATACCAAAAGAAACAATAAAAGAAGGAGCCTTGAATGAAAGAACACAGTAGGCAAAAACACAGGTAAATACACCAGAATTCTTTTCCTCTTAAATTGTCTGAATTGCCTGATGATTGGATCAAAATTTATCTCAGTTTCATGTTCTCAATGTATGTAGAGGAGATATTTAAGACATATTATAAACAAGAGAATAAAGGGATATAAAATGGAGGTAAGGTTTCTATATTTCACTTGAACTGGTAAAATGATGACATCAGAAGACTATGATAAATTATGTATGTTATACTCATAGAAAATGCTAAAAAAGCTGTACAGAAAGATGCACTAAAATACATTATGGATAAACCAAAATGGAATTTGAAAAAATGTTCAAGTCAACCAGAGGAAGGCAGGACAAAGAAGACAGAAAACCTAAAAACAGAGACAACAAACAAATCACAAAAAATAAAACAGTAGGCTTAACATATTGATAATTATGTTGAATATAAATGGTCTAAATACCCCAATTAAAAGACAGAATGGACTTAGAAACCATGACCCACCTATATGCTATCTACAGTAAATTTACTTCAAATATAATGAGCAAGTAGGTTGTGAGTAAAAAGGATAGAAAAAGATGTCATGCAAACATCAATCAAAAGAGCGGGAACAACTATATTAATATCAGATAAAGCAGATTCCAGAGCAAAGAAAATACCCAGGGACAAAGTTGGACATTACCTAATGAGAAAGGTCAGTCCACCAAGACATAACAACTCTAGATGTACATACACCAAAAGTGATTTAAATCATCCTGCTTTTGACAGTTTTACAGTAATATGGAAAGGCTACATCACTTGGTTTGAGAATTTCAAATGGGGAAAGTACTACATATAGGTACTTGATGTTCACATATGTACAGGTAAACATGCATGGGAGATAGAAAGAAGGAAGAGGCAAAGGAAGAGGTAGAAGGAACTGGGGAAAGGAACTAACATTTGTTGGACACCTACTAATTTCAAAGCTCTTGTCTCATTTAATACTTAACCTTTCTAATGGAAATCTGTGGTGGGAATGATCCCCATTTTACAGATAAAGACACCGAGGATTCAGGGTTTAAGTAACTCATCTATGGTAATACATAAAGGAAAGAGAGACTATATCTTATTCATATGGCATATGCATTTCAACAAATGCTGATAATCTGATTAACCGTTATTCACATTAAGTCCATTACTCTACTGCTAAACCCCTTAAAGGTATAAACAGAGCCTCCTATTACTGTTAAAAAAATAATGGTAATGTTATTTGTGGGTAGAAGTAGCAGGGATGATGACAGTATCCCCTAAATACCTGATAATGTCAAACTGAGAGCCAAACACAACCCCAGGCGCAGGCCCTGAGATACACACATGCATACTCCGTTCTCACATACGCTGATGGCAGAACTGGAAGTGGGGGGTGTCTCGGGAATGGATTCTCCCACCACAGACCATTCCACATACCTGACTCTGACCCCATGCCCAGCCCTGTCTTTCCTCCCAATCCCAACCACACTCCCAACACTGTGCTCCAGACCTTATCCCCCCAATTCCACACTGGTCTATTTTGCCCATCCATTCCCTAAGCTTTCAAGGGGTGAAGAAGGACTGTGTGGATATGTGGAAAGGGGAAGTGAAGAATGGCTCAAAAAAAGGGAGATGGAAAAGAAGGAAGGAAAGGAGAAGAAGCCATGAAGGAGAGAAAGGAAGTGCAGCCACCACTGGATCAACCAGAGCCCTTCCCTAGCTCCCCAAATGCACACTAATATCTCCTCACCATGTGTATGCCATCCATATGTACACATTGTACACACCCATGTTTCTATTGCACATGTATCCATACACAACAAGCTTCCCTCACTTAGGAAAAACTCATTTTGGAAGGACATATTATGGTGTTAAGTAGATCCTCTTAAGTGTAAGTTGTTATCCTGGGTGCTCTTTTTCTCCCTGCATGCTCTCCTGAGTAACTGCTTGTACTCCCGTGGCTTTCAATATTACCCCCCAGGTCCCCGTCTCTACCCCAACTTCCTTCCAAGCTTCAGCCTAATACATCCCACAGCCTGTTGAACTTGTCTACCTTGTAAGTCCCCAGACACAACTCAAATGGGCTAACACTTCAGACTTTCTCTCTCCCTGCCCCAATCCAGCTCCTGCACCTAAACCTCTGGTTTAATGCTATCACTCTGCATAGTTCCCTCACATTGAAACCTCTTGGTCACTTTGCGAGTCCTACTGCTTTTGCCTTCAACATCTGACTCACATTGCTGCCCCACTCTCTACCTCCATACTCACTGCCCCAGTCTACACCTTCGTCATGACTGGATATTTATCATGCTGTATCCATTTTCACCTAGAAAATGTTTTTGTCTTCATTCCCCTCCCCCCTGCCATCTTCCATGCCATCCACACTAGGAGAAAAACCTTCCTAAAGCACTGGTGTTGTTATTCCTCAAACACATTCACTGACTTCCCATCGCTTATAACAGTATTTTTCAAATCACAAGCCATGAACCATTAGTACATCATGAAAGAAATTAGTTGCTAGTAGCATTTGTAAAAAGGATTTTTGTGGTTCTGCAAAAAATTTAGAATAGAGTTACCATATGACCCGACAATCCCTCTTCTGGGTATCTGCCTAAAAAACTCAAAAACATTTATTCACAAGGACATATGCACCCCTATGTTCACTGCAGCAAAAATTTACAGTGGTCAAGACATGGAGACAGCCAAATTGTCTTTCTATAGAGCAGGGGTGTCAAACTCATTTTCACCTGGGGTGGGGCACAGCAGCCTCGCGGTTGCCTTCCAAGGGCCAAATGTAACTTTAGGCCTGTATAAATGTAACTACTCCTTAACTAGGGGCAAGGAGCTCTGTGCTGCTCCTGGGCAGAGACAAGGTGCGGGCCGGGTAAACAAAGTGGAGGGCCGGATTCAGCCCACTGGCCTTTTGTTTGCCACCTGTGCTATAGATGATTGGATAAAGAAGATTTGGTCATGTACACAATGGAATACTACTCAGCCATAAGAAAAGATGAAATACTGGATGGACCTTGAGAATATCATGCTAAGCGAAATAAGTCAGACAAAGCTAACCATACGATTCCACTCACATGTGGGATATAAACTGAAACTCATAGACACAGAAAATAATATGGTAGTTACTAGAGGGAAGGGGGTGGAGGGCCTAATATATGGTGATGGAAGATTTTACTTTGGATGGTGGGCAAACAGTGCAACATACAGATGATGTATCATAGAATTGCGCACTTGAAACCTGTATGATCTTATTAACCAATGCCACCCCAATAAATTTAATAAAAACATAAAAGAACTAGATAGAAAATATCAGCAAACAGTTGCATAAGAAATGACAGGTATTCTTTGTGGAAACTCGTTTCTGCTTTATATCATGCACGTGTGTATTCGGTCACAATGTGAAGCTCATTTCTCACTGTAGGATATTTGTTGCTGTATGTCTTTTGGACAGGCATTTGTCTATAATTGCGGCTATTGTATTCATGCCCCTGTCTCTCACAAGTCTGTCCCAGATGATCCTCTCCAATTTTCGTTTACCCTATCCTTTGTCCACGCAGAAGTTCCTGTGTCATAAATTTCCATCCCTCTAGGCCTTTGTCAATGCTGATCCTTTATTCTTGAATGTGCTTCCATCATTCCATGGCTGTTGAATTCTGCTCATTCTTCAAGGAAGACCAAGAACAAACACCCCTTCTTGCTTAAAACCTCAAATTCCACAGTCCAAATGAATCACTACCCCTTTGGGTCCCCACAGGGAGATTTATTATAACACTCAAGTTATTTCACCTTATGATAAAACTTTGTATTGATGTGCTTTCTTACTTTTTTCCTTCCTTCCTTCCTTCCTTCCTTCCTTCCTTCCTTCCTTCCTTCCTTCCTTCCTTCCTTCCTTCCTTCCTTCCTTCCTTCCTTCTTCCTTCCTTCTTTCCTCCCATCCCTCCATCATTGCTGTAGCAGCTTCAGCAGGCTTCTCTGTCACTGGCTTGAGTGCTCACTCAACAGCAAATTACAGGACAGCTGAGACCTCTGGGACTTAGAGACGGGCAGTTCAAGCGAAACAATACCAACCATAGGAGAGGGAATGGAAAGGAAATGGCATTTGGTAATGAGCTATATAAGAAAGCCTTCAAGGTGAACTGTTCTATGAAACTGCTGTTTTGACAGTAGCTGTTTTTCCAGATGTGCAAATAAATATTAAATGGAAGAACACTTGGTATTTAGGCAGTGTTCTCACCAGACCAGAGAAAGAAGAAAAAGCTGGGTTTGTTTTGTTTTGTTTTGCTTTGTTTTGTTTTGTTTTATTCAGTGACAGTTACCAGGCACCTGCTCTGGGCCATACACATGGGTGGGGTATTCTGTGGGAACCAGAAAGATGAATTAGACCTATTCTTAAGAAGCTTAGAATCAAGATGAGTAGCTCTGATCTCTCCTCTGAGTTTGACTCACTATCCAACTTCCCACTTAACCAACTGCACTGGATATATCTGGCATCCCAAACAGGCCCCAACAGAACTCTCAATTGCACCTCGCCTGCCCCCAAACATTCTTCTTAGTCTTCCCCAATAGTACAAAATGTCACCCCATCCCCAAATCTGGAATTATAGTCTTCATTCCTTACTCTCCTGACCCCCTGCATGTGAAACATTAGCACAGTGATTATCAAACCCAATTGTGCATTAGGCTTTATCTTGAGGGTCATTGAAACAGAGGTTACTGGTTCCCATCTTGAGTCTCTGATTCAGTAAATATGAGGTGGGACCTGAGAATCTGCATTTCTAACAAGTTCCCAGGCAATGCCGTTGCTTGTCCAGGGACCACACTTGGAAAATCACTGTGTCAGTAAGACCTGGTGTATTATGCCTATATGATGCATTCTGGATCTGTCTGCTTCTTACCATTCCCTTAGCTCATCAACAAATCTGAGCAGTTTTCTAGCCATCTCTACCAGTCACTGTCTTCCCTTGATGTCCCAGCTGTCTTACCCTGCTTATTGAGTGAGTGCTGCAGCTAAGTCACCTCTGGAGCTGGGTGACAGACGAGCCTACCAAGTTTGCCCCAGGAGTGGATAATCCATTTTTTCAGAACCTCTACCCTCCCCACATTAGCCAGCAAAGAGCCATTGGAAAGATGTCAGCCAGTTAATGTGTTTTGTCTTGGCCCAGGGTTCTGACTAGAGAGGCTGTGGCCTATGAAGGTCAAAAATTCTGGATCAGCCCTGGCTGGTGTGGCTCAGTGGATTGAGTGCCAGCCTGCAAATCAAATGGTTGCCTGTTCGATTCCCAGTCAGGGCACATGCCTGGGTTGTGAGCCAGGACCCCAGTTGGGAGTGTGTGAGAGGCAAAAGATCAAGGTATCTCTCATATATCATGTTTCTCTCTCTCTCTCTCTCTCTCCCTTCCTTCCCTTCTCTCTAAAAATAAATAAATAAAATCTTTAAAAAATCTTGGATCAACAGTTAAGTAAAACTGTGGCCCCAGTAATTGTGGGAAAACCTAAGGAAATATTCTGTGGTTTTCCTGGGATTCTGTGACCATACCAGCTATACTTTAGCCCTGTGGGAGGGTTTCATTGGAAGTTTTCCACATAAAATTAGGCGTTTAATGATATGGATGCTTTCCTCACTTGTGCCACCAAATGTTCCACAGATTTCATCTCATGAAGTCATCCAACAACTCTACTGAGTCCCAATCCTCACGCAGAATTTCCAAGGTTCTGAGAAGTTCCACAATGTACCCTTTTTTCATTCTGAAATTAGTGACTGACCTAGGACAAGAATTCACCCTATTAATTTGTTTTCCAAGGCTTAAAATGCATTATATGAGGAAAGTTCCTTAGTCTGGTGGAAAGGTGATTAGGCTTAGCACAGTGGATTTTCCACTTGGCTTTGTGAACTTGGGGTATACATTTTACTTCTCCTAGCCTAAAAATATTCATCTGTAAAAATGAAGCTAACCATACCTTATTGATATGGCTGTAGTTACAATTAAATTAGCATGTAGAATTCCTAACACAGTTGCTGGAATGTAATAGACCCCCACCCCCAGTAATAATAGTTACTATTTTTAAAGATTTTATTTATTTATTTATTTATTTATTTTTAGAGAGAGGGGAAAGGAGAGAGAAAGAGAGGGAGAGAAACATCAATGTGTGGTTGCCCTCATGTGCCCACTGCTGGGAACCTGGTTTGTGTTAGGCCAGAGTCACTCAAGAAACCAGACAGCTAAGTCTGTCAGTCTGCAACCCAGGCATATGCCCTGACTGAGAATTGAACTGGTGACCCTTTGGCTTGCAGGCTGGTGCTCAATCCACTGAGTCACACCAGCCAGGGCTAGCTACTGTTATTATGAAACAAAGCCTTTCTTAGCACTCAGTTCCCTCCCAGGTCCTGGCACTTACAGATTCTTAATGAACTTTAACTTCAGTGAATGAAAGCAGCCCGCAACCATGGTAATGTCTTTCTTTTGTGGGGGATCTACTAAAACTACAATTAGTGTCCTAAATTTACTACCTATTGGCATTCATTTTTTTTTTGTCCTGTAAATGTCATTGTCGAGCCCCACTGATGGTCAAAGCAGTGTAATAGACGACATGGAGTTTAGAGAAATGTGGTATAGTGCCAGTCTCTAGACAGCTTTTGTGTACACAGTCATCTGGATTTCAAATTGCTTTCTATACATGTAGAAAGTCTATACATGTAGAGGACTCAGTTGACTATAGCTGCATGCTCTTGGGCTAGTTCCTTTCCCATTCTGGACATTTGTTTCTTCATCTCTGAAATGAAGAGGGTGGACCTGATTGGTGGCTGGCAAATAATGTGAGGAGCCCTGGGGGTGCCAGAGAGATATATCAAGGACTACTGTGGTAAAGTCAGCTACAGCTGGATTTGAAGAGAAAATAAGGACTCTGGGGGTCTCACTTCCACTTCAACTGTAACAGTTATGATTTGGTCTGTTTTCTGTTTTCTATTTTGGATCACAGTCATTTTATTTGAAGAAAGGGGTGTTATCATCCATCACCCACAGAAGCTATCACACTGTTGGGTAAATGGTACTTAGTTAATACTTTTTTTGTCCGCTTGATTGATAGAAAATATAAAGAGAAGAAAACTAGTGTGTGTGTGTGTGTGTGTGTGTGTGTGTGTGTGTGTGTGTGCATTTAAGCAGTGGCTGGCATGATTCCCATTCTGTATCTTCGAGAGAGGAAAGGACTTTTACTTAGATTTAATCTTAACCCAAACTACCCAGTTGCTGGAAAGAGGGTAGAAGGCGGGTCATTAGATACCAAGCCTAAAGAGCAGAGTAAAGGCAACCACAAGGGTGATGACTCCCCAATTTCCTTTTTTATTATTAATCCTCTTCCCATTCCTTTTGGGGATCTCAATTGACTAACTCCATTAAAAATCTATTTCCTCTCACAATTTGATGAGTCATTTATTGTTCTAGGAAAACAGGAGCAGAGGAGTAGAAACTGCTTAGAATTTGGGTTCCGATGGTGATATGATTTAATTCTGTGTCTAGTAAGAAGCCATTACAGGATATGTATGTATTTTTAATCCTCAGTCGGATTAAATAATCCTCAGAGGATATACTTAATTGATTTTATTTTTTTAGGTTTTTATTTATTTATTTTAGAGAGGGGAAGGGAGGGAGGAAGAGAGGGAGAGAAACATCAATATGCAGTTGCCTCTCATATGCCCCTTGTTGGGGACCTGGCCTGCAACCCAGGCACGTGCCCTGACTGGGAATCGAACCAGTGACCCTTTGGTTTGCAGGCCAGTGCCCAATCCACTGAGCTACACCAGCCAGGGCTACTTATTGATTTTAGAAAGAGGGAAGGGATAGAGAGAGAGAAGGAAATAAACATTGGTGTGAGAGAGAAACATCCATTGGTTGCCTATGATTCATGCCTTGACCAGTAATCAGGATAGAACCCACAACCTAGGTATGTACCCTGATTGGGAATCACACCTGCAATCTTCCAGTTTATGTGACAACACTCTAGCCAACTGAGCCACACCAGCCAGGGCATTAAAGGATATATTTTTAATAGTTTTATTGCATTGTAATTTACATACCATAGAAACTATCCATTTTATGAGTAGAATTAAATGACTTTTAGTAAATTTACAGAGTTTTGCAACTATCACCACAATACAATTTTAGAACATTTCCATCATCCCCAAGAGAGCCCTTATGCCCAGTTTCAGAAATCTCTGTTATCCACCCACAGCCCCAGGGAACCAGTCATATACTGTCTGTCTCTACAGATTTGTCTTTTCAAGACATTGCATGCAACTTAGCATGTTTGTTTTCGAGGCTCGTACATATTAGCATATATCGGTATTTCTTTCCTTTTCATTTATTTTTTTTAATTTGTATTGAATTTATTGGGATGACATTAGTTACTAAAATTATATAGGTTTCAAGTGTACAATTCTATAATGCACCATCTGTATATTGTTCTATGTTTTCACCACCCGAAGGCAAGTCTCCTTCCATCATCATTTATCCCCCTTTACCCTCTTCTACCTCCCCCACCCCCTTTCTGTGTGGCAATCACCATACTGTTATCTGTGTCTATGGGGTTTTTTTTAGACTTTATTTATTTATTTTTAGAGAGAAAGGAAGGGAGGGAGAAAGAGAGGGAGAGAAACATTGATGTGCTAGAGATACATCAATTGGTTGCCTCTCAGTCCCACAACTGGGGACCTGGCCCACAACTCAGGCATGTGCCCTGACTTGGAATCAAACCGGCAGCCTTTCAGTTCACAAGCTAGCACTCAATCCACTGAGCCACACCAGCCAGGGCTATGAGGGTTTTTTGTTTGTTTGTTTGTTTGTTTGTTTTTGCTTAATCCCTTCACCTTTTTTACCCAAACCCTGCAACTCCCCACCCCTCTGACAGCTGCCAGTCTGTTTTCTATGAGTCTGGCCTTTCTATGAGCAAATCTATGAGCCTTTCTATGAGTATCTATGAGTCTGTTTCTATTTTGTTTGTTTCATCACATGGGTATACCACATACTGTTTATTTACTCACCAGTCTACAAACATTTGGGATGTTTCCACCTTTTGGCTGTGATGAATAATGCTGCTCCAAACACTTGCCTATAAAAGTCTTTGCATGAAAATATGTTTTCATTTATCCTAATTAGATTCCTAAGAGTGAAATTTCTGGGTTATATGGCAAGCATGCACATACCTTTTTAAGATACTGCAAAGCTGTTCTCTAAAGTGGTGGTGCCAATTTCCATCCCCAGAGGCAGAATACGAAGGTTTCAGTTTCTCTACATCTTCAACAACACTTGTTACTGTGTGTATAAAAAGGACATTATAGCCACTCCAATGGTGTGGAGTGGTCGTTCTTTGTAGTTCATTGTAGTTTTAACTAGCATTTGCCTAATGACTAAACTTGTTGGTCATCTTCTCATGGGTTTATTTGCCACCCATACATCTTCCTTGGCGAAGTGTCTATTCAAACCTTTTCCTCATTTATCAATTGAGTCGCTTTTTTAACTTACTGTAAATTTTGAGTAATCTTTATATATTTGGATCCAAGTCCTTCATCAGGTATATGCTTTGCCAAGATGTTCTCCCAGTCTATGATGTGCTTTTCATTCTTTTAACAGTGCCTTTTGAACTGCAGACTTTTTTTAGTATAAATGAAGAAATCCAATACATCAGTATTTTTATGGAGTGACTTTTGTGTCATATAAAAGAAACCTTTGCCCAAGCCAAAGTCAAAGATCTTTCAGAAATTTTATTTTTAGATTTTACACATAGACCTATGGTCCATTTTTCACTTAATTTTTGTATAGGTGATGTTTATTTTTTAATTTATGTATTTTTGCATGTGAATATCAGTTGTTTCAGGGCTGTTCAGTGGAAAGGGCATCCTTTCTCTACAGCATTGCCTTTGTACCTTTGTCAAAAGTCAGTTGTCTACCTACAGGGGTAGGCAAAAGTAGGTTTACAGTTACATTGTGACACCCTCTTGAGTTAATAGAGCTAGTGTAATAATCATAACCTGCATGTTGTAATAATCATAACCTGCATGTCTTTTTCCATGTGAACAACTGTAAACCTACTTTTGGCCATCTCTGTATTGTGGTGGGGGGGCATTATTTCTAGACTCTCTATTCTGCTCCATAGGTCTATTTGTGTATCTTTTCTTTTTAAGATTTTATTTATTTACTCTTAGAGAGAGGGGAAGGGAGGGAGAAAGACAGGAAGAGAAATATCATTGTGTGGTTGCCTCTCACGCACCCCCTACTGGAGAACTGGTCCACAACCTAGGCATGTGCCCCGACTGGGAATAGAACCAGCTACTCATTCGTTCTCAGACTGGCACTCAACCCACTGAGCCACACCAGCCAAGGCTATTTGTGTATTTTTATGTCAATATTTCACTCTTTTGATTGCTTCACCTATGTAATAATTCTTGAAATTAGGCAATGTGAGTTCTCCAACTTTGTAATTCTTCTGCAGAGTTTTTTGCACCACTCTAGACTGTGTGTTACTATGTAAATTTTAAATTCCAGTGTCAATTTCTACAAAAAAAAAAAGCATGCTGATATTTTGATAGGATTGCATTGGTTTTGTAGATTAATTTGTTGGATTTCACCAGTGTTTAAATAATGTCCTTTTTCTGTTCTAGGATCCAATCCAAGATAGTACACTGCATTTAGCCAGCTTTCTTTTGAATAGTGTTAGCTTGGTGTGTGTTTATCATCTTTCTACTTGTTTCTTTAATTTTAAAGTGGGATTCTTATAGGCAACCCATAGTCTTGTTTTTGTTTTCTTTTAATCCAATCTGACTATCTGCTATTTAAATGATGGTATTTGGACCATTTATATTATAGTACTTGTTAATAAGGTCAGGTTTAAATCTACCACTTTGTTGTTCTCCATTGATTTCATCCATTTTTTGTTCCTTTTTCCATCTTTTCTATCCCTTCTTTTGGATTATGTATATTTTAGGGTTCCATTTGATGTCTTTTTTTAACTTATTAGCTGTCATTCTCTTTTGTTATTTTAGTGGGCGATTTAGGGTCTATATTAGATATCTTGTCAAAATTGATCTCATACTACTGCAGATATAGTGTTAAAAACTCACAACACTATACTTTTATTTCTCTGTTTCTGGTCTCTGTGCTATTACTTTCATGTACATCTTTGTTTAAACTGTTATCTTTTTTTAAATCATTTTTACTTTGCAATTTTAGTTGACATACAATATTATATCAGTTTCAGGTGTACACCCTAGTGATTAGACATTGTATAACTTACTAAGTGACCATCCCAATAAATCTAGTGCCCATCTGACACCATACATAGTTTTAGAATATTATTGACTATATTCTTTATGCTGTACTTTACATCCCCATGACTGTTCTGTGGCAACCAATTTGTACTTCTGAATCCCTTTACCTTTTGTACCCATACCCCTAATTCCCCTCCCATGTAGCAATCATCACAATATTCTGTTTTTGTTCTTCTTGATCATTTATTTTGTTTATTTTTTAAAAGATTTATTTATTTATTTGTTATCTATTTTAGACAGAGGGGAAGGGAGGGAGAAAGGGAGAGAAAGAAATATCAATGTGTGGTTACCTCTCGTGTGCCCCCACTGGGGATCTGGCCTGCAACCCAGGCATGTGTCCTGACTGGGAATTGAACTGGTGACTGTTTGGTCCACAGGCCAGTGCTCAATCCATTGGGCCACACCAGCCAGGGCTATTTTTTTTTTTTTTTAGAATCAATTGTTGATAGATATGTATGTATTAACATTTTATTGTTTATATTTTTTATTCTCCTTTTTTCTCTTCTCCTCCTTCCCCCTTTTCCCCTTCTTTTTCTCCTTCTGGTCTTCTTCTTCTTCCTTCTTCTTCTCCTTCTTCTCCTTCTTCTTCTTCTTCTTCTTCTTCTTCTCCTTCTTCTTCTTCTTCTTCCTTCTTCTTTCTTCCTCTTCCTCTTCCTCTTCTTCTTCTTCTTCTCCTTCTCCTTCTCCTTCTCCTAAGAAGACCCTTAAACATGCCTCTACTTGACAGAGCCAGTATTTCCACAAGGTTTGTGAACATATGAAATGCATTCATAATAACTATTAGTGTCCTTGGCTTCTAATTTTATCAACCATGTCATCTTTTGGTCAGGTTTATTATTCTTTGTGTCAGGGGTTGCATTTTTCCTGCTTAATTGCATACCTGACAAGATTTGCTTGGATGCCAGACATTGTGAAATTTACCTTGTTGATTCTTCTTATTTTCACAGTCTTATATATATGCTTGAGGTTTCTTCTGGCATGTCATTAAGACACTCGGAAGCAGTCCTATCCTTCTGGGCCTTGTTTTCAAACTTAGTTAATAGGACCATAGCAACATTTAGTGTAGGGCTCATTTTGTCCAGTAGTAATGTGAAATTTTTTCTTTGTACTTTAATGCTTTATGAACTGTGAAGTTTTTCCACCTTGGCCATTTAAAACAGCCACTCTTCCCATCCCTGTGCGGGTTCAAACACTTTCCCTCTAATCCTTTTGAATGGTTCTTTCCTTGGCCTCAGGTAGTTTCCTTATGCACATATGCTGATCAATACCTAACTGGATATTTGAGTAGGATACTCTGAAGTTTGTAGCATCTCTCTCCACAGGTCTCCCCTCTCCAAACTTGTTCAAACAAAGTTAAGATTCTTTGGCTTCCCCAGACTCATAGCTTCATTTCCTCAATTACGGTAAACCGCCAGGCTCTGAGTTCCCTGCCCCTGACCTGCAACCTAGAACATTTCTTTAGGCAAAAAGATAGGGTAATCTTTGGACTCATCTAAGCTTTTTCATTCCTTAGAAATCATTCATTGAGTTTACTTGCCAGATGTCCAATGACTTGAACATTGTTTCACGTATTTTGTCTGGTGTTTTTGATTCTTTCTTTTGTTTTGTTTTAGTTATTTTATATGAGCAGATATGTCTGGTCTCTGTTACTCTGTCTTCACCAGAAGTGTAAATCAAGGCTATTCCCCAAAGTTGGTTTTAAAATATCAGATTTCACCCTTTAAGACACATAGTTTATATTTTAAAAATCTAAAGTCATGATGTGTCTTAAATGTAATGCTACCTTTCTAGCATGTTTGGCCAAGAGGTAATTGTGCTGTTGTCAATACCCGTGTACTTAGCCATGGTTGTTCATATTATCATCCTTTTAATTGACTTGTATGCATGATTGCCACTGTATGTGTTTAGCTGAATTGTCATTTAGAATATCTTCAAAAAGATTTCATCATGATTCTCCCTTGAAATGAAAAGTTATTGTGTAGGAGGAATGAATCAGACTACAAACTTCAGATAAAATTAGTGTCTTAAATAAGTCTACAAGAGCTCTTTCAATAAGCATTAAATTGACATTTAAATAATAAGAAAACATTTTGTCATAATATAATTGCTAGCATATTTTCTTAGTAGTGCATAAAATAATGAGTACCTTATGTTCACTGGCATCTTAAATTCAATTTAATACAATAACCAATCCATCAGGATATTAGTAAAGTGAATCCAACTGAGTTCCAAAATAGCAGCGGTTAAAACAAGAAAGAAGGTCATTCTTCTCTCACATTATCAGACTGGAAAAAGCTACTCTTGGTTTGTGTGGTTGCTCAGTGTTGGGAACTCAGGCTCTTTTTATTTTGTCACTTCACCATGTACAGGATATTGCTGTCACCTGCATGGTTCAGGATAGCTCAAAGCTATGTACACATTTTTAAAAAGATTTTATTTATTTTTAGGGAGAGGGGAAGGGACAGAGAAAGAGAAGGACAGAAACATCAATGTGTGGTTGCCTCTCATACCCCCCTTACTGGAGACCTGTCCTGCAACCCAGGCATGTGCCTGACTGGGAGTCACACTGGTGACCCTTGGGTTCACAGCCTGTGCTCAATCCACTGAGCCACACCAGCCAGGGCATTATGTACATATTTTAGGCAGTGAGAAGAAGGCAAAGGGGAAGTAAATGGCCTGCTTCTTTCCTTTAGAGTCACAGCCTACAAGTTGCACTTACCACATGTGTTTTCATCCCATTGGCCTGAATATTGTCATATGGACACAAATAGCTGCAAAGTAGGTGGGGAAATCTACCCCTTATTCCAGGCGTAGATGAAAAGAGAGGTTCTATTACTATTAAAGGAGGAGGGAATGAGTTTTGGGAGACAAGGGGCATGTGTGTTCTGTGTGTGACCCTAGGGTTTCCAAACTGTTGAGCTGCCTATAGATGGAATGAATTCCTTAGAGAGGTGGTGAGAGCTCCATGACTAAGTTGTTCAGTGAAGGCCCAATCGAACAGTCGGCAGTGATGTTATAGAGGGCACTTATGCAGTGGTTGGGGGAGGAACAGTAGATGCCTTCAAAGGTCCTTCCCAGAGGGGAAATTCACATGTACTCAGATTCTACTCACATTGGACTGGGAGTCCCTGGAACAACTTGCTCTATATGAATTACTTGGCTGCTGTCAGTGCCCAGCATTCCTCTATATTTTACTTCACTACAAACGGCCAAATAAATACAGACCTTTAGATAAAATTCTCATCTAACCACCAGTGATCAGAGATGGGGCAGTGGGGTCAGAGCTATAATAACTTGGCAAAACTCTTGATCAGATCTCGATGGTGGTAGGGTAGAGCTACTAGGTGAGTTGGGCAGAGGTTGCCTAAGAGAGAAATGAGAAAAGCTCAGGGTACATTCTGTTACAGATGTCCAGTTGAGTGGATCTCCCAAGCTTCCCCATTGCTCCTGCTTTCTGAGTGCAAACACAGATACAGGAGCTCACAAGCACTACTGGTAAAAATGTAAACTTGTGTAGCTATCCCACAGAGCAAATTGGTGCTTCTTAGATGAAATAAAAATATACATTACCTGTGTCCCAGAATTTTCCTCTTGGGATACATCTCCCTAAATTTACCCTGAAAGATACAAGGATATTCATTGAGGTATTGTTTGTGGAGGGTAAAAATGAAAGCAAAGTGAGACTATCCTTGGAAGTGTGGACAGGTAAAATGTGGTGGATGGCCACATTTAAAAGCAAGACATCCTGGATGTTAACAAACTGCTGCTTAAAAATATATATATTATCATTTGTGTACACTGTGTGTGTGCGTGTGTAAAATTAACGGCACCACAATGAAATAACTCATTCTGGCTTCAACAGAAGACATTTATTTCCTCACAATCCTGAAAACTAGAAGCCCATGATATAGGTGCCAGCAATTTTGTTTTCTGGTAAGGGATATTCCTATCTTGTAGATGGCTGGCTCTTTCCTTTGTCCTCACATGGTTTTCCCTCTGTTCTAATGCAAACATAGAAAGAGCTCACATCCCTTCCTTTTCTTGTAAGTGCACCAATATTATGATATTGGACCCAACTATGATGACTTATTTTATCTTTATGCCTCCCTAAAAGTCCCGCCTCCAAATATAGTCACATTGGAGATCAGGGATTCAACAGATATATTTTAAGGGAACACAATGCATTCTATAACATTCCACCCTGTTACCCACCCAAGCATGTCCTTTTCACGTACAAAATTGATCCACCACCCAGCAGCCCCAAATGTCTTAACCCATTCCAGCACCAGTGTCCACTTCAAAGTCTCATCTTAGTGTCATCTAATTAGATTGGGGCAAGACTTGAGGAATGATTCATCTGGAGGCAAAATTCCTTTTGTGAAACCAGACAAATTATCTGCTTCAGAGGTATAATGGTAGGACAGGCATAGGCTAGACATTCCCTTTTTTAAAGGAACAAATCAGAAAGAAGATAGGGATGACAAATCCCAGAAAGAAAATGAAAAAGGCACAAATTAATGGAATGAACACAGGTAATTCTGTGTTCATGGATGGGAAGAATTAACATCGATAAAATGTACATACTACCCAAAACAATATACAGATTCAGTGCAACCCCTATCAAAATACCAATAACATTTTCACATAACTAGAAGAAGTAATTTTAAAATTTATGTGGATTAACAAAAGATCCTGAATAGTCAAAGCAATCTTGAGAAAGAAGAACAAAGGAGGTATCATGCTAAGAGATATCAAACTATACTACAAGGCTATAATAATCTAAATAGCATGGTACTAACATAAACATAGATCAGTGGACCAGAATAAATAGCCCAGAAATCAACCCACACCTACATGGTCAATTAATCTGTGACAAAAAAGGAAATGTTGGAAAAACTGGACAGATACATGCAAAAAAAAAAAAAAGAACCTAGACCATTTTATTATGCCATATACCTCAAACTCCTCAAATTGTATTAAAACTTAAATGTAAGACCTGAAACTGTAAAACTCCTTTAAGAAAACATAGGGAGTAAACTCTGGCATTGCTCTTAGCAATATCCTTTTAGATATTTCCTCAGGCAAGGAAAACACAAGAAAAAATAAACAAATGGGATTACATCAAACTAAAAAGTTTTTGCATAGTGAAGGGAACCAACAGAAACAAAAAGTTGGCTATTTGAAAGCTATATAAAATTATAAAACCTCTAACAACACAAGCAGGGAGGGTAAAAAAAAGACACAAATCACTGACATCAAGAGTAAAACAGGATAATCACTATAGACCCCACAGGTTTCAAAACAATAGCAAGGGAGTACTATGAACAGTTCTTATTCAAGTAAATAGGACAAATTCTATGAAATAGACTGATTCTAAAAAAAAACCCCAAACTACCACAATGTACCCAGCATGAAACAGGTAATTTGAATAACCCTGTAATTGTTTAGGAAATGGAATTTGAAATTTCAAAACTCCCCAAACCAGAAACTTCACTTGAGAATTCTAGAAGCAGTTAAGAAAATTCTTAACAATCTCTCCAGAAAAGTAGAAAAGGAAAGAAGACTTCTCAGTTCGTTTTATGAAGCCTGTAATACCCTGATACCAATTCCAGGCAACGATAGTATAAGAAAACTAGAACTGATATCTCTCCTTGATATAGGAGTAAAAATCTTTATCAAAATATTGGCAAATTGAATTCAGCAATACATATACACAAAAAAGTATACTTCATGATGAAGTGTGGTTTATTCCAAACATGCAAAGCTGGTTTATTTTTCAAAAATGTAGATTTTAAGAAAAATATTGATGTAATTTATCATATTATCAGGCTATAGACAAAAATCACATTATCATGTCAATTTATATAGATAGAGCATATGACAAAGTTCCACACATGTTTATGATAAAATCTCTTTCAAAACTAGAAACGGGGGGAACTTTCTTAACTTGATGAAGTGCATCTACAAAAACTCTCCAGTAGCTAAGATTACACTTAATTGTGAAAGAATGAATGTTATCCCCATAAGAGTGGAAATAAGACAAGGACACTCATTCTCAGCACTGCTAGTCAATACAGCATTAGATATTCTAGGCAGGACAATTAGGCAGAAAAGGAAATAAAAGGCATACAGATGAAAGAGGAGAAATAAAACTGTCCCTGTTTGCAGATAACATGATGCTCTATGTAGGAAATCCCAAGAAATCCTAAAGGAAACTAAAATAAAAAAAAAACCCCTCCTAGATCTAATTTGTGAGTCAGTAGTGTTGCAGGATATAAGATCAACACACACACACACATACACACACATTAAAAAATAATAATATCCCTGGCTGGTGTGGCTCAGTGGATTGAGTAATGGCCTGAGAACTGAAAGGTCGCTGGTTTGGTTCCCAGTCAGAGCACGTGCCTGGGTTGTGGGTCAGGCCCCTAGTAGGGGGCGTGTGGGAGGCAACCACAGGATGATGTTTTTCCCCCTGTCTTTCTCCCTCCCTTCCCCTCTTGCTAAGAAAAAATAAATAAACATTAAAAAAACCTCAAAACTCAACTCTGAGAAAAAAGTCTAATTAGAAAAGGACTGAAGACATGCACAGATATTTTGTGGAAAAAATATCCAAGATGGCCAGTGAGTACAGGAAAAGATTTTCAATATCACCAGCCACTAGGGAAATGCAATTTAAGATCATTCTGGGGAATCATCATGTACCCTATTAAAACAATTCCAGTAAAATGTAGAGGAACTTTACAGGTAGAGGAACTGGATTGCTCATACATTGTTGGTGAGCATGTGAAATGATACAGCCACTCGGGAAGACAGTTGGGCAGTTTCCTGAAAAACTGAACATATGCTTACCATACAACCCAGCAATTACAGTCTTGATCATTTATCCCAGAGAAATGAAAACTCATGCTCAGATTGAAGCGTGTACATGGATATTCACACCAGCTTTATTTATAATTTCCCAACCCTGGAATCAGCCCAGATGTCCTTCAGTGAACATTGTTTAGAATTACTTCATAGTGCTAAAAAAAGCAAAGACCAACTTCAGTTGGTTCTATTATTATTTTTGTAATTCTCCACACACAATGAACCCCCTTATTGTCTTCACCCAGGATGGACTGTTCCCAGTGTCCTGTCCCTTGGTACACTACTGTTTGGGTCACAGTAGTACCACTGACACTGCTGTCCTTCCAATAAAGCATGGGCCAGGATCCCCCCCAGCAAAATTGACTTTAGAAATAGCAAATAGAGGCTATGTCTGAAACCAGTCTTCATACCTCTGTTGCCCTTCCCTAAGCAGGAGTCTTGGCCCTCCTGCTCCTTAGTCAGGGTCTCTAGTCCTTGCTATTTCTTGCCACATGGACAGTTGAAAAAGGCTGCAAAGCACCTTGGGTAGAGCCTGATTTGGTGACAGCCACCCTCTCCAGGAAGAAGAAATACCACTAGTGCTTTGAGAAAGGCTTTGTGCCTTTGACTTTCCATTCCCAGGTAGCAATTGACTGTAACCCCACCAGTTAAAATGCCTTTGGTTGATTTTGACTTAATCTGGGATTGGAGTGTCTCCTGCCTAACATCAGGGGGTTCTGTAGGCAGAATTAGACGTGGAGGGAGGATTCTATTAAAGGCCTTCATCCATGCAGGGAAAGATATACTACACTGATTTCTATGAAGTGCCGGTGGGAGAGGCTTCTCACCCCTGATTTCATTTAGTAGTACTATTTGGTGACATCTTAATTGAATTCATTACAAATTCCAAAGGCTTGGCTCAGATCTGTGAAATGTCATTATTTATATTGACATTATGAGGGGGTTTATGCTAACTATTATTATAATCTTAGTAACTGGCAATATACCTTGCCACTCATGCTAGTGTAGGTACCTATACATGACATCTGTCCAGAAGGTATGCAGCCATGTAATATGAAAAACAGGGACATTTATTGAAGAAGACACAAGAAACACTGTTCATAGGACAATAATGCCTCGGTCCCCTTCAAAGTAGGTACCTTAGGACCTCACACAGCTCCCCCAGTCGCTATCAATTGCCCTGTTGTATTTTCCTGAATCTCATCTATGGTCTTAAATCTCTTCCCTTTCAAAGGTGATTTTAGTTTTGGGAAAAGCCAGAAGTTGCAGGGTGCCAAATCTGGGCTATAGGGGGGTGAATCACCTGGGTGATTGGATGTTTCACCAAAAAACCGCACGAGACATGATGCATGAGTGGGCACATTGTCATGATGAAGTTGCCAGTCACCAGTTGCCCATTGCTGCGGCCTTCTGAATCATCTGAATAGTTTCTGCGGAGGAATGTTCAGTCTTATCACAAAATTTGATGCAGATTCGTTGCTCTACTCATTCAGTCATATTGAATGCGATGGCCACACAGTACATATGCTCACTCAACAGTGTCTACCGCTCTCACTGACTAGTACAGTGAAGTGGTCATTGTTCATGTATGCGCATTCCAGTCCACTCCTAAGCTGTCAGGTTACATTGATGTTGCACAAACCATTCTTGTCATATTAACAATGGTTGGACTTTTTCCAGACAAATTTTGTACATGTGCACATGTGTGCATGCACACACACACACCCTACTCACCGTAGGCTCTTTATAAAAAAGTTCAAACCACTGTGGTAAAGGAGATAACCATAACAGAAGAGCTAGGCAGAATGGGGAAGGAAGGTTACTATCATATGTCAACCACCCACCGTGTGCCGTGCCATATACTCTGCTTGGGGACATTATGTGTCTTGGATAATTTTAACCCTCACCACATAACCTGTAAAGTAGGTACTATTCCTATTCCTGTTACTGATGAGGAAGTGAAGTGATATAATCAGATTATGTCATTCTGCTGCTTAAAACTCAACCACATCACCCTTTCCTCAGGGGATAAAAGTCCTCACTCCTCATCCCAGTCTCCAGGCTGTGTTCTGGTAACTTCACTAGATTCATCTCAGACCCCTCCCCTCTTGCAGTCACACTGACCTTTGTTCAGTTCCTCTAATGCACCATATCCTTTTCTATTCTAGGGCCTTTGCTAAGGTTATTCTCTCTGCCTGCACTGCTCTCCTCTGTGTCTACCTGCATTTACCAACTACCTCCTACTCATTCTCCACGTCTTAGCATAACGTCACATCCTCATGTTCTCAGAGAAACTTCAACTGACTTTCCCCTTTACTCTATGATGTCTCTCAGACTATGGTAGATCCCTTTGTTGTGTCCTTCTGTTGCATTCTACATTTCACCCCTCCTACTCATCACATAGTTTCACATTTAACAGTGTATTCAGTATGTGTTTTACTCATTGGATGAATCTTCCTGTTTTGAGAGGATCCTGTTCTCTGCTCTATCCCTAGCACCTAGTACAGTGCTTGACCCGTGATAGATGTTTCATAAATATTTGTTGAACTACTGTATATTTAAATTCTCTATAATCAGTACATTATAGGTACTCTATAAACATAGTTGTTATTATTATTGACCAAGGGCAAATATGTACTTAGGGGCAGAACCAGGATTTATATCCAGGTGTGAATCTAAAGCCCATGTTTCTTTCACAATATGGCTTTGCCTGGAGGTATGAGTTCTAGGCTCGACACTGCCACAACCTGGCCATATAACTTAGGGTGAGACACTGTATTGCTTGGAATCTCAGTGTTCCGTCCTATAGTTTGGGGTAGGGTCAGGTGAACTTCAGGTTGATCTTCACCTAATCTAGAGAAGGAGAATAGAAGTCTGTATAAGAGAGGGTATCAATAGTTAATTGATTGACCATTACAAAATCAGTGTCATCCCTCTGCAAGACAGTTAAACAGGTACACCAAGAACCCTCAATATGTTCATGCCCTTTAGCCTGAGTAACCTCACTCAGGCAGTATGGGGAAATGGGTAGTACTAGAGAGAGCTCTGGGATTAAGTCCCAATATCCTCTTTACTACCTCTGTGGTCTTGGGCAAGTTCATACCTGCACCTCATGTTCTTCTTTGCAAATAGAATAAAAGCATTTTATGTTTTTACCCTTTGCTAAGGTGAAAACAATATAGTAACATGAAAGGAAATTCTTTAATATAGAAATAAAAATTTCTCCCATGATCCTCTGCACACAGTTCTTTCTGCGATTTTGGTGCCACTGAGGGCTACCTCTTGAGGCAGGAGCCACAGGCACCATTGAGAAAGGAGAGAGAGACTGAAGACAGAAGTAGGCTGAGGTCAGAGACCAGCGTCTAGGGTGGGGACCATGGGGATGGGCTGGAATAAAGGAGAAAGCCAGCAACTGAGGCAGAAGAAAGGAGATGCCAAATCTGCTCATGGATAATGGGTAAGCAGGACAGGTAGACAGCCAGTAGGAGGACAACAAGGTGCCCCAAAGGGCCTCCTTCCAAAGTTCTGTGGCCCTTTCACTTAGGCATGCTTCAAATGATCTTAAGGATCCTTAAAACTGTACCCCTGCCAGTTCCTTTTCTTGTTTAGTCACATGCATGTATATTTTTAAATTGCAATCTTAGCATAAATACCTTTTTATTGAGTAGTAGATCTTCAATACTTTTCAAGTCACAAGTTTTCATAATGATTTCTTTTCAAGGTTGCCACATATTCCAATTTTACCAATAGCCCAGAAGGCACATTCCTATGTATTAACTTTTTGCATCCTTGAATTACTTTCTTGGAATAAATTCCCAGGTGTGCAATTACTGAGTCAGTCAGAGGTTATGCAACTGGAACATAACAACCAGAACAGGTATCATTTTTCCAAGAAAAGAAATGAGTTACAGTCTTTTTTTCTTCCTCCCCTGGAACTGATGAGTTGACCTTATCAAGGTGTTCTGTCCAATATGAGAGCCATTAACCACATGTAGCTGTTTAAAGTTTGATTCATTAAAATGAAATAAAATCTAAAATTTAGTTTTTCGGTTGCACTAGCCACATTGCAAGTACTCAGTAACTACACATGTCTAGCCTTGGCTCAGAACCTAACTCTATTCCATTCTCATTTTCCTCTCTTCTTCTGGTCCATATCCTCGTTTGGGGGAATTGCAGGAATAAGACCCTGCAGATGGAGAAGATCAAGGCCCGTTTGAAGGCTGAGTTTGAGGCCCTTGAATCAGAGGAGAGACACCTGAAGGAATACAAGCAGGAGATGGACCTCCTGCTACAAGAGAAGATGGCCCATGTGGAGGAGCTCCGACTGATCCATGCTGACATCAATGTGGTAGGTGGCTGGCTGCCTAAAGCCTACCTCTGAGCCCTTTCAGGAATAGGTAATAGTGAATGCTGTGGTATCTCCTCAAGCTGTGGCTGTGGCCAACTTGGGGGAGTATGCATCCAGCTGTAGTGGAGTGGAGAATCCAGGAGTTCTGAGATCCAGCCTGGTGCTGTCACTGACTGTATATTGCTGGACAAGTGCCTTCTTCTCCCTGGGCCTTATTCTCCCTCTCTGTATTATGAGAGGGGATCAATCACATCTAAGGTCTCTTTCAGCTCTGATGTGCTTATTAGTGGAGTCTGGGAGTTAGGAGCCAGCCTTGGTGAAAAGTGGAACAGGTAGTTGACACTGGGGTCTAGCCTAAAGGGCTCCAAAGGTTCTGTAACTCAGCCAAAACAAATCATATCTGCCAACCTGCCAAAGTAGGGCCCCTCTTTAGAGTCTCTCTTTTGGAGATTCTTGGAACATGGTGAATGAACTGCGCAAATGTGGTAAGTCCTTAACTTTTTGGACTTATTCACACCGAGTCTGAATGATAACCCGTCTGGGCTGCATGCAGAATTGATGATTCCTTCACCAGGAGAGATGTTGGAGGTGTTGACCTGTAAGGTCCTCTCCAACTCTTAGAGCCTATGACAATGAGAAGCCTTTAAAAAAAACACACAAAAAACTATATTTGAAGGAATTTCTATTCTTGGGAAACTCATTTCTCTGACAACACTTATTTCCTGATATTTGTAGGCCTACAATTTTAAAGGAAATATGAATGCAATTTGGACAGTAAGCATTTGGAATATTCTGTGTCACAGATCACAGGATTCCAGGGTCTCATGAGGAGTCGGCAGTTTTGCTGCCAGCAAATCCAAGCATACAGACCCAATGAAATGAACAGGGTGTTAGCCACAGAGGGGCTGAGATTCTAAGCGAGTACTCCAACTTGAATATTCATCAGTCACCTGGAGGGCCTGTTAAAACAGACTGTTCAATTCTACCCTCAAGTTTCTGATCCCGTAAGTCTAGGGTGGTGCCTGAGAAGTTGCATTCCCAATGAGTGACGCTGATGCTGCTGATCTGGTGACCACATTCGGAGGACCATTAATTGAGGAGAAAGGCCACTGGCCTGGGAGGCAGAAGCCCTGAGTTTTGAATCTAGGCTTTGCCTCTAAGAAGTATTTTTCTGAGGAAGTTCCTTCTCTCTGAGCCAATTCCCTCATCTGTAAAACGGTGATGAGGTACACTAAAATGCTGTATTTGAATAATAACTACCATTTATTCAGTCTTTGCTCTGTTAGCCCCTATACCAAGAGCTTGATATAAATTCAATCATTGAATCCTCACCAAGATTACATGAGGTAGGCACTATTTTTCTCACCATTATACAGATGAAGAAACTGAGGCTTGGCAAGAGTCACACAGAACACAGAGCAGATTGAGGATTTGACCATACATTGGTCTGGCTCTGGAGCCTGTGCTATCATCTTGTACAGCTTTATTGAGAATCTTGGGGGATCTTCCTCTGTGCCTACCTCACTCTGTGTTCCAGATGGAAAATACCATCAAACAGTCTGAGAATGACTTAAACAAGCTGCTAGAGTCTACCCGCCGTCTACACGATGAGTATAAGCCACTGAAGGAACATGTGGACGCCCTGCGCATGACTCTGGGCCTCCAGAGGCTCCCTGACCTATGTGAAGAGGAGGAGAAGCTCTCCTTGGAGTAAGTAGCCTCTCCCCGTCCTTGGAACACACGGAAACCACACACACGTACGCCCCCACAGAGCTTGGTCTGAAAGTCAGTCCTGGCCCCAGGCCTGTCAGTGGCTGACTCATGGCATGGACCTTGGGCATGTCCCTGTGCTGGGCTGTTACACCAAGAGCAGGATGATTAAACTGGAATTACTGGATGGCTTTTAAAGTTGTTTGTGCAATTTTAACAGCACAAGACTAGGTCTATGACTCATGTGTGTGTATGACTCTTGGGAGGCTGCTTCCCAGGTGAAGGTTGAGAAGAGGTGTCCGGAAACCTTCGAAAATACAGAGGGCTGAACTTTCATGGTCTCCAGGAGCTAGGCTGGAAGGAACTTCATCCTAAGACTCAGAGGCGAGAGACAGAGTTCAGTGCAGTAGAAGGAAACACTTCCTTAAGGTAGAGCAGGCTGCCTGTGGAAGTGGAGGCTTTCTTGTTCCTAGAGGTATGCCAGGAGAGGCCTGCGGGCACAATAGAAACCCTGCAAAAGAACAAGAGATGGAAGAGAGGTGAAGCCCTTTGAGGACTTTGGTAACCCTTGATTTCTTTATTTTCTGAGTCTGTCAGAGCAAGGAATGAGAGGATTACACTTCCTAGCAGACAAAGGATCTGGAACCCAGGGAGAAGAGACTTGTGCTAGGGAGGGTGCCGGAACTTTCCATAGTGAACCTCAGCCCAACCCCCTTGGTTCAATGGCATGGAGTCTTTAAGAGGGGCAAGGTTCTTGTTTTCAGAATGATCCAGCTAATGTCTCTCATCTCCAAAGTTACTTTGAGAAGCAGAAAGCAGAGTGGCAGACGGAGCCCCAGGAGCCCCCCATCCCAGAATCCCTGGCCGCTGCAGCCGCTGCCGCACAACAACTTCAAGTGGCTAGGAAACAGGACACCCGGCAGACAGCCACCTTCAGGCAGCAGCCCCCACCTATGAAGGTGAGTGAGCTGGGTAGGGCCTGTGGAAGAAGCAAGTTGTCCTTAAGCAGCCCTGTGGAAGGCTGCTTTTGAAATACAGTCATACCTCGGTACTTGACGCCTTCAGAACTCATCAAACCGTGTACTCCTCGCATTTTGATGAGAAAGAATGTTTTGGCACTTGGTGCTTGCCCGCCACTCATTGCGCTTGTGAGAACTTATATGCCTCGTGATGTTACCATGCAGGAGAAAATGCTTCATTAACCGTCACTTGCTCACCACTCATTGGAATGAATTAATGACGAGAACTGAGGTATCACTCTATTGGCTTTACGTATTTGGGGCCTTTCTAAAACAGCCTTTGGGACACAGAGGAAAGGGTGTCTGGTGCGTGTGCTGGGATGGACCTGCTGTTTTGTTGCCTCACATTCCCAGAGCAGTTAGAATGCAGGGAGATTGGCAGGCATTGCTAAAATATATTCAAAAAGTTAGGAACATGACTGGTACGAGTATATAGTAAGCATGTGTAAAGCTGCTTCCAGTAGCATTTGAGGAACAGATAATCATATAGTGAGGAAAAGAAAGGAATGCTGAAATCAGTTTGCAAAGTTAAATACAGAACTGGTTAATGTCCTACAGGGCAACAAAACTGTAACATTTGTGATTATCTTTTCTTCTGAACAGAAATAATCTGCATCACTCCTGGGCCAAAACCACTTGTCGTTTATCACCATAAGTCACTGAGTCTGGGCTCTGATTGATGGTACATAGTTAAAAAAGAAAAAAGTAAATAGTTAAACAAAGGGTCATCCTCCTAGAGCAGAGGTTAGCAATCTAGAGCCCACAGGCCAAGTCAGAACTGCTCTTCTTTTTTGTAAATGAAGTTTTATTGGTCCACACTCATGCCTGTTGATGCATTGTCTACAGATTCTTTCACATAAAATGTCTGTAGATTCTTTCATGTAAAACGTATAGTATTGAATAGTTGCGACTAATGTCATCTGACCTGAAAAGTCTAAAATGTTTACTATTTTGGCCTTTACAGAAAATGTCCACTGATACCTGTCTTTGAGAATTGATTCTTGAGCAGGCCTGTGAAACCATGCTCCGTTATAATACTAAATGGATACGCGATTGTCATTTTGCCTTATGTGCAAGTTCTGGATGTTTTTCCTCAGCACCCGTGCTTGACCCTCACCCCCTTGCCTCCTTTACACCCCTTGTATACAGCACTGATCTCTCTTCTTGGGCCTCACTTACTGCTTACTGCTTCTTCCTATTGGGAAAATCACAGTTGTGTTCTGGACCCTTGCGAATCAGAAGGCTGAATGAACCATAGACTAGAGGAATCTGACCACTAACTTTCTTTGTCCTGTGTACCCCACTAGGCCTGCTTGTCATGTCATCAACAAATTCACCGGAATGCACCCATATGCCCTCTGTGCAAAGCCAAGAGTCGGTCCCGGAACCCCAAAAAGCCAAAACGGAAGCAGGACGAATGAAGAGAGGGAGAACAAAGAGAGCTCTACTGCTCATCACCCCTCCCCTCAGCCAGTGAACGATGTCCTGATGTGAAACAACCCTTCCCCACTTCTACCAAGTCTCCAATTGAATGTGATGGAAGCACAACCCCTCTCTCACTATGCTCTTCTTTCTTTCTTCTCTCGGGGGTTTCTGGTTTAGGAAGAGATGTGGTTCAGGTGCTAATGACAGTCTGTCTGATAATCCCTTCTCTTCCGCCCACATTTCAACCCCTGCTCTTGTTTGGAGCTAAGGCTAGGGCAGAAGGCCCAAATGTGATTCTCCGTCTCTTGTGCCTGAGGGCTGGGACCTAAGATCCGAGGGTTGGGGGAGGCCCATATCTTATTTAGTGTAAAGGCTCCAGTGTGCCCTTCCTTAAGAGAGAGGGGAAGGGAGAGAGAAAAAGCGGGAGAGAAACATCACTGTATGGTTGCCTCTCACACACCCCTGACTGGGGACCTGGCCCACAACCCAGGCATGTGCCCTGACTAAGAATCAAATGGGCAGCCTTTAGGTTTGCAGGCCAGCACTCAGTCCACTGAGCCAAGGCTCCCTCCCTGTACTTTTGCCTTAGGCTTTGAAGGGACAACAATGACTTTCCAATAGGCCTGGTGCATTTATCTTCCCTACCCTCATCTCACCCACAAGGCCCAGAGGTAATTTGGACAAGCTCTCCTTTTTATATTCATTTTGGAGGACTGGGTGTTATTATAGAATTCAGCATCCCACACCACCCCCAGTCTTTCAGATATACAAAAGTTCTCAGGTACCAGGCTGTGTGTCTGGGGATCCCGAGATCTGCGGGTCTTTCTCCCATAGTCCTAATTTTTGCAAATCAGTAGTAGAAGTTCCCTGTAGTGAGATCAGGGAGCTGGAGCTATAACCCCTTCATTAAGTCCTGCCTAACTCGCCGCCTAAGTCATCCTAAGTCATCGCACTAGGGCTCTGCTATTGGGGTTGCCTTAGGCTTGGATTGGCCCCAGGCTGACAATTGTGTTGCCATTTATTCAAAGTCACTCATGAGTGGGTTGAGATTCGACTGAGTGGCAATTACTTTACCCATGTGAGTGGGTGGGACTTCATTTATCCCTCCTTCTCTTGGGTCTCCCCACTTCTGTAAGGCAGCCTCAGCTCAGGTCAGCTGCTTGCCACCCCCTTTCCTGTGGATTGTACAGGTGGCTTTCCCTCCCCAAAGAAAAGGCACCAGGGTCACCAAGCCCTGCAGCTCTCTACCCCACCAAAGCCAGATTGCTAATAAAGTCACCTCAGACTTAAGGGACAGGGATGGGGGTTGGCTGACTGAAAAAGTTTTAGCTCCAGGTCTCAATCCGTGGCTGGGGAAGGAGGGAGATTTTTCCTTCCTTCCTTAACTGCAGTTTTAAGTTTCCACAGTGTCTTGTGTTCAAAATATAAGAGATTCCTCTGCTCTTGGAAAGTAAGAGTGTTATGTCTGTACAAATCCTTTTAAATAAACATTTGTTCATTGGAGTAAACGCTGACTGAGTGCTTATAAGTACTAGGTAATAAAAAAGATGTAAAGCCCTTTTCGCTTCTGAGTAGCTCTCCTTCACTCGTATTCACTCTACCCTACACATGAGGAAGCTGGGCACAGTCACTGATCTCGCCATTATAATAATTTCTATTTAGCCAGTACTTACTCTGTGCCAGGTCTCTATGCAAGATGCTGTATATAAATGATTGCATTTGATATTCAAAACAACCCTTCAAGCTAAGTACTTTTATTGCCATTTTCCAAAAAAAGGTTAACTGAGGTTCAGGGAAGTGAACTAACTTGTCCATAGTGAACAAACAGCTAGTGAGAGAAGTTTCAGGATTTAAACTCAGATATGTCTGGTTTCAGAGACCATTTTCTTTCTACTTGTTCTCCATAGTCAGTGTTTCTCCCCTTTAGGATGGCATGATGTTAGGAGTCGTTGAGATAACTCTGAAGTAGAAATCAGGGGCTAGGAACCTAGTGACTGATGCAGGAATATAAAGGCCTGACCTCTGTATAGAGATGCAATAGGGAATAACTCTGACGGACCATTGCAGCTGCAGAGTTCCCTAAACGGAAGACTGAAGTTTCCAGTAAGGCTGCATTGCAGTTCGATAGCTCCCTCTGTCCAGTCCTGTCTCATTCTCTTCTCTTCTACAAGCACTTATTCCAAGAACTCTCTAATTGATGTCCTCAACATTAAGCTGCCCTAGTGCTTCCCGGAAGTGCCAGAGCTGACAAAACCTTCTCTGTGCCTTGTCTGGAAAATGGGCAAAACCTTCTCTGTGCCTTGTCTGGAAAATGGGGAAAACAGTGTACAAGGGGGGACCCCAAAACATGGAATTTATTTATTTTAAAAATTGTTTGTTTATTCTTACATGTTTAAACATCAGTCCTCTTCAAAGTACTCGCCATTTGATGCAATACACCTATTGGTGTATTTGGACATTTTTTCCACTGCACAAAACAGGTTTTGAGCTGGCAGATTTTGATACCTTTTAGTGCTTCTGCCATTTATTGTTTCACTTCTTCCGCATCAACAAAATGTTTCCCTTTGAGGACTTTTTTGGTCCAGGAAAACACACACAAAAAGTCACTCAGAGTGAGATAGGGTAAATGGGGATGGTGGGGCACAGGGGTCATGCCATTTTTAGTCAAAAACTGCTCAATATTCAGCATGTTGTAAACAGGTGCACTCGTAAATCACACATCCTGAAGTGGGCAAACGCGTTGAAAGAGTCTTCAAATAAAATTCACTGAAGCTGAATGCAGCCTCTCACAACAACACCAGCTGGTACACTGATGTGGATGGGTTCCTAGAACACTCACCTAGTGGGGGAAACCTGAACTACAAGGAACCCACCCTCCAGAAGATAATTCTGGGTTTTTTTCTTGGGTCCCCCCTCATGGTTCCTACTTCTGGGGCTATTGTGAGCAATGTCAGGCACATAAGTATGAGTTTTCTTCCCCTTGTGTCTCTAGCACCAAGTAGATTGGATAGTCAGTCAAAAGAAATATTCACGTTACCTGATATTACTGTACCACCCCAGATTTTGTTTAGCTGCGAGCCTGCTTTGGGGGTGGCTCAGGCTCACTCTGGGCAAAGGAAGGACATTCGGCCGTGTGACTGGGAGTGCACCTTAACCTGTATAGGATCCAGTAGGTCCCTGTGCAGTCGTGTCCAACCTGTGGCCCGTGGGTTTCATGCAACTCATGATGGCTGTAAAGGTGGCCCAAAACAAAATCATACATTTACTTAAAATATCATGAGATTTTTTTTTCTGTGATTACGTGTCACAATGCATTTCATGTGTGGCCCAAGACAACTCTTTGTCCAGTGTGGCCCAGAGACACTAAAAAGTTGGAGAGCCTTGTGAGAGCCTTAGTACAGTAGCCTTAAATGACACAGTAGACCAGACAGATTTAATTGATACTTTTAAAGCATTTCACCCCAAGGTAGCAGAATATACATCCTTTTCAAGAGCTTATGGAAATTTTTCCAGGGAAGACCACATGTCAGGGCACAAAATGGTGCTCAATAAATGTAAAAGATTCCAATTATATCAAGCAATCTCTCTGACCATAATGATATGAAACTAGAAATCAATTACCAACAAAGCCCCCTAGAAAACACACAAATACGTGGAAGCTGAATAATATGTTACTAAACAATGAGTGAGTTAACAATGAGATCAAGGAAAAAATTGAAAGATACTTTGAGACAAATGAAAATGTAAACACAACCCAAAATCTACATGACACAGAAACAGCAATTCAAAGATGGAAATTTGTAGTAATGCAAGCCTAGGTCAAGAAGTAAGGAAAATCTCAAATAAACAATCTAACCTTGCACCTAAATGAACTGGCAAAAGAACAACAAACAAAGCCTAAAGGGAATAGAACCAAGGAAACAATAAAGATCAGAGCAGAAATAAACAACATAGAGAGGAAAAAAAAATACAAAAGATGAATAAACCCGGCGATGGTTTTTTGAAAAGATAAATAAGATTGATAAACATTTAACCAGATATACCAAGAAAACAGAGAGAGGGCCCACATAAATAAAATCAAAAACAGAAGAGAGGAAGAGACAACTGACACCACAAAAATACACAAGATTATAAAAATATACTATGGACAATTATATGTCATCAAATTGAACAAGCTGGAAGAAATGGGTAAATTCTTAGAAACATACATTTATGACTCCACATCCCCTTTCTGTTCCCCACCCCTCAACAATGTTTACCAGGCTCTCTTTTCTTTCTTTTAGTTCCTCCTACTCAGCTACTCCTGGACCTCACAGAGGCCTCTGGCCTCGGATACACTCCCGGCGCTTGTACCCCAATCCTGCTTTCCTACTCCAGCCTAAACACCCTGGCCCATTGCTCCCACACTTCACTAGCCAATACCTTCAGCTCTTCCTGTCCCTATCCTCCTTTCATAATGTCTGACGGGATAAATGCTGCTGTTGTCCTGGGCAAACAAATGCTGCTAGGAACACATCCCAACCCTGTGTAGTCTGGCTCTGCTTAGCCTTCGTGGTCCTCAACTTCATCTGGTCCTTTAGCACTATGCAGTTAGCCCTCGGTCACCTTCCTTTCCTGTTTCCTTAGTGAGGAAGAGTGGGGGATAGCACCTGGAGGTCACATTGGTGCTCAGGATTGCATGTGTTAAAGTAGCATAGGTAGGAAGGAATGATTACACTTAGGCTGATCAGAGTTTGAATTTTGTGTCTTCCACTTATTAATTATGTGACCTTGGACAAGTCAATAATCTCTCTTAAGCCTCATTTTCCTCTTCTGTCAAGTGTGGAAAATGGTGTTGTGAAGCATGCATCTAAGGGTTTAGAAGAATACCTGGCAGATAGTAGGTGCTCAATAAATGATAGCTGTTATTTCCTGGTGCCCTGGGTAGTACTCTGGGTGGCAATACGTCTTCATTCCAAGTCTGATTGCTTAGTTGGAAGAAGCTGTTGACCAAGCTGCTACCTTTATGGGCACTGTGATGGGTTTGAGCCTGAAGCTAGGCACATAAGGGTCTTAGAAAAGACATGGGGGACCCCAAGGCCAGAGTCAGCCAGTTTACTTTTCTGAAGCTCAGTTTACTCACATGCAAATTGGGGATAATAGTTCTTGCTCAGCACACCTGTCAGGGTTTTGGGACTGATCAAATGGTATCATGGATGATAAAGCGGTTTTGTAAATTATAACAAACTCTACTCATGCTTGTTGTTTGTGCGTGTGCTCTCTATGTTCTTGCACCTTGTCTCAGAATATGGCAGGAGGAAGTGGTGACTGCCTTAGGATGTCACTCTCAGCAACAGCTTCCCCAGACAAACAAAGCAGAAAAAAAAAATTAGCCACAGTCCAGATAACCTGACTCTTCGTTTTCCTATTCTGGAAGCAGTGTAGAGTGAAAAACTTGAAAACTATTTCCAATATCGTGGCTAGCCCTGTGAGCAGAATGGTGAGTCACCTAAGAAGCTGATTAGATGAGCTCTACCTCAAGGGCTAAAGTAGATGACCTTTTGAGGATGTGCCTGGCCCCGGGATCTGGTGTTGTAATAAACCTCAAATCAGAAATATAGTTTCAAATGTACTGCTAACTTCCTGTGAGATCTTGTGTGAGTCTCAGCTTCTCTCTAGGCTTTGATATTTCTACCTTCAGAATCATGGGAGTCATACAAGATCCGTGGTTTCCAATGGCTGGCCCAGTGGACTGAAGACCCTAGAATCACCTGGGAAACAAACAAACAAAAAAACACTCAGCACCTCTGAAGTACCCATGTTGATAAATTGAGGCTGAATCAGATCAAGTCTCTAGATTTTGTTATTAGATTACAGGAATGCAACGGCAGAGGAACATGTTAAAAGACCCTACTGGGGCACAAGTAGTAAAATTCACAATGTAGGAGATTCTGTAGGACCAATGGAGTTTTACTAAGAAATAAATGGAAAGAAAAATAAGGGTAGGAGAATGACTTACTTTTCAACTGGCTGCTTTAACAAATTTCCACAAACTGGGTGGGTTAAAACAACCCAAACTTACCTGGAAGTTCTACAAGTCAAGGTCCAATGTAGTCATCACTGAAGTGTTGTCACAGCTACTTTTCTGCCTCGAAGCTCTATTTCCCGGTCATTTTTAACTTCTAGAGCCTTCCCGCATATCTTGACTCATGGCTGCCTTCCTCCATCTTGAAAGCTAGCACATCTCTGCTATTCCTCTATACCCACATCTGTCTCTGATTCTCCTCTCCTGGCATTCTCTCCCACCTTTCAGGACATTTGTGATTGTACTGGGTCTACCCACATAATGCAGAATAATCTCTTTATTTTAAAATCAGCTAATTGGCACTCTTAATGCTATCTGCAACCTCAATTTTTCTTTTTTTCGTGTAACCTAACATATTCATAGTTTTCAGAGATTGGAATGTGGACAACCTTAGGGGGCCATTATTCTCCCAATTACTGAGATTTATAGGTTAAAAGAGAATTAAGATATAAATCAACCAAACGCAGTCTCTGGATATAGGAATTAATTCCAATTCAAACAAACTGACTATAAAATATAAGATCAGGGAAATTTAATTGAACATCTGATGACATTAAGAAATTGTTAGCTTTTTAAGGTATGTTAATAATACCATGGTAATGTTGAGAAAAGGAGTCCTTATTTTTTTTAAATACATAATGAAATATTTGGGGATGAATTGACATAAGTTTTGGAATTTCATATAAAATAATCCAGCGAGGAGGTGAGAGAGTAAAGGGTGGTATAGAGTGGCTACATACAGACAATTGTTAACAATTGGGATATGGGTACATGAGGGTTGATTAAACTGTTCTCTCTATTTGTGTAGATGCATGATTTTTTAAATATAAAATCATCGGGTGAAAATTGGTTTGCAATAAATAGTGTCAACAACAAAGGGGCCATGCACTAAACCTGGCAACGCCAGGTTGAAACGTGGGGTTGATTGCAGGTCTTATCAACCTGGTTACCAGAAGCAAACAGACAGGATGGTCTAATCAGAAAAATTCTTCACTAAAGTAGTCACGGTAGATAGTCACGTCCTCGCCTTGCAGCTTCCCTGACAAAGGTCAGCCTTTACCAGAAGTGAGCCCTGTCTATTGTCTTTGTGATCTAAGATAACATACCTTGGAAATGTCAGATTAATTTTTTTTCCAGATTCCTTGAAGGCACGCCTGCCAGCCTCCAAGCACAGGACAACCAGACCACAAGACACCTCTCTGTCACCTTGTTTCATGCATACCGTCTCCATGTACTATACATTTTCAATATTAACTATCCTGTACCCACCTAGATAAAATAAGTATGCATTTCTCCATTTTGATTTTTATCCAATCCTAGAGATTTCCGTGCTTTGCTTTCTCCTGCCTCCTTCATCTACCACCAAAAGATTTCAAGTAGCCATCCTTATGTCTTCTCCTTTGATTCCAATGTATAAAATAAGTTACAAAACTTCCATTCTCTGAAGCATTTTCTCAATCTCTTGAAATTTTGCTTCCAGGCATGTCCTTGCAATTTTGACTCAAACAAACTCTCCTAAAACCTTTCTATAGGCTGGTCATTGTTTCATCAACGTTGACTTGGTATAGTTGACAGGATTCTAAAAAAGCCCTCCTGCTATTACCCTGCAGACACGGACCCAGTGCTAGGTGCCCATTGAGCAACACAGGCTCCCTCTTCCCATCAGGTGAATTTGGGGTGAGTCTTGTCTTGGAATTCTGGACCTCCTCTTTTGCTTGTGGTAGCAGGGCCACCTTGGTTAGAGCTGTTTTTAGAAAATCCTCAAGATGGCGCGAAAGGATAAGCGTTGAAATGGACAGCTGCCTCTAATTCCAGCTTTTCAAATTGGAATTCCTTACTGCGAGTCTGAACTAAACCTTTTGCCAAATGAGTCTGAACTTGTTCAGCTCCAAAGATAAGGGGCCCCTTTTTCCCCACAGCCTGAATCTTGGGTATTCTTAAGTGACTAAGAATCCAGCAGGGATTCCCTGAGGAATGCTCAGGATGTGAAGCTACCTCGTAAAGAACTCAAAGACACTCTAATTAAATTGACTCATCTGAGGATGTGCACAGAAAGGCTGATTACCTAGTGCTCCCAGTCCTTGTGGTTGTATTAGACAGCTGGGGAGAGAGACTGAGACATGTAAGGAGAGCTGCAGTTACTCAGGAGCTGACAGGCCCTTATAGCTCAACCCATAAGCAGCACACAATATCACTAGAAAGTTGCACAGATACTGCAGGTCTCAAAATAAAACTAAAATTAACACTGGAAATAATGCTTCCAAAGCTGACAAGCTCCAAGAACCCCAGCTTCCCAATAACATCCCCACAGGCTATATGTATAGTTCCTATGAGGTTTAACTAGCAAGTACCTGCATATACGGAAAGATTTAATCCATTCATTTACTGACAGGCACTTAGGTTGCTTCCAGCACTTGGCTATTGTAAATTGTGCTGCTATGAACATTGGGGTGCATAGGTTCTTTTGGATTGGCGTTTCAGGGCTCGTAGGATATAATCCTAGGAGTGGAATTGCCGGGTCAAAAGGCAGTTCCGTGTTTAGTTTTCTGAGAAAATAACTTACTGTTTTCCACAGTGGCTTCACCAGTCTGCATTCCCACCAACAATGCACTAGGGTTCCCTTTTCTCCACAACCTTTCCATTAACTAAAAGTGCTATCAGCTTGAGATGGCCAAACTGGTACACTTTTGACACCTCCAAACTGATTTTCCTGTGTGCTCAACTGGAAAAAGCTAACTGTAAAATCAAACTGAATGAATGGGACACTTACCCTAATCAGATGTTAGAAGGTTTTAAGGGGAGCACTGGTAAATTCTCTTCTCTATAGGAAGCGGATACAATTTTAGAAGACTCTCTGAACTAAAGAAGGCTGCTGAAGCTGACAAATAGCAACACCCAGTTTCTCCCCCCTTTCCAGCTGGTCTACTATATCCTTTGCTTTCTAAGCTTCCTTGTTAGGACTTGCTCACCCTTCCGCCTCTCCCCTTTCTCTCCTGTACCCCTCCTCCACCACCACTTCCTACTGATCTAGGGGAAACTGAGAATAGAAACCCAGACCAACATAGATCAGTAAAATCAGAAACTCTGGCAGCTCCCTTTGGGGGAAACCCAGTTTCAGGCAGAGGGGAATGGGGAACCCGCAATCATATATATTTCTTGGACTAGAACACAATTAAGGGATCTAAATAAAAATTTTCCTGACCCTCTTAAGGACCCTGATGAGTTCAAAAAGGAATTCGATTTAACTGCAGAACACATGATCTTTGCTATTTTAATCATACAGCCACTTGTTGCTGAGAGCAAAGTAACCATGTGGGTAAATAAGATTTGCTGGAAATTCCAGTAGAGAGCATTATACAGAGAGACAGACCAGGAAAAAACGCAGGGAATTAACTCACCAGATTTGCCAAGCAGTACCTGAGCATTTTTAAAGATTTTATTCATTTATTTTTAGAGACAGGAGAAGGAAAAGAGGGAAACATCAATGTATGATTGCCTCTCACGCGCCCCCTACTGGGCGCCTGGCCTGCAACCCAGGCACGTGCCTTAGACCAGGAGTATCAGACTCATTTTAACCGGGGGCCACATCAGCCTCACGGTTGCCTTCAAAGGGCCAGATGTAATTTCAACTCCTTAACAGTTAAGGAGTAGTTACATTTATACAGTCCTAAAATTATTTTGGCCCCTTGAAGGCAACCGTGAGGCTGATGTGGCCCCTGGTGAAAATGAGTTTGACACCCTTGCCTTAGACTGAGAGTGGAACTGACAACCCTTTGGTTCCTAGGCCCACGTTCAATCCACTGAGCTACACCAGCCAGGGCATTTTTTTAATGGAAAATGGACTGGACCAAGATCCAGCAATGTGAAAAAAAAAAGCCTTGATGAACCATTATTTCATTTACTTAGACATTTCAAAAAACCTTTTAAACAATATTTAGATATGTCTTCATACACTTTCAAAAATTATCAAAATAAAACCTAAGTGCCCATCAATAAATGAATGGATCAAAAAACTGTGGTACATTTCCACAATGGAATACTACCCAGCAGAAAAAAGAAGGAGCTCCTACCATTCGTGACAGCACAGATGGAACTGGAGAGCATTATGCTCAGTGAAGTAAACCAGGCAGTGACAGACAAATACCATAGGATCTCACCTATAAGTGGAACCTAATCAACAAAACAAACAAGCAGGCAAAATATAACCAGAAACATTAAAATAAAGAACTAACTGACGGTAACCAGAAGGGAGGGGAAGGAAGATAATGGGGGAAAGAAGGGGAAGGGTCATCAAAGAGTATGTATAAAGGACCCATGGGCCCTGGCTGGCGTAGCTCAGTGGATTGAGTGTGGGCTGTGAACAAAAGCATTGCAGGTTCAATTCCCAGTCAGGGCACATGCCATGCCTGGGTTGCAGGCCATGGCCCCCAGCAATATGTGGCATGGCCACATATTGATGTTTCTCTCTCTCTTTCTCCCTCCCTTCCCTGTCTAAAAATAAATAAATAGTATCTTAAAAGAAAAAAGAAAGAAAAGCACTTACTTAAATTTTTTTAAAAAAAGGACCCATGGACAAACCAAAGGGGGCAGGATCAAGGGTAGGAAGTGGGGGTGTGTGGGGCAGGGAAGAGTTGGGGGGAATGGAGACAGCTGTACTTGCACAACAATTAAAAAATTAAAAAAATAATTCATTGCTAAATTTGCCATTTTTGGAAGGATTAGATGAAGAGCTTGTAACTCTGATTAAACAACATAAATTAAACTGGCTAAACAATTACTGATAAACTAAAAATTCTGGCTAATCAGCTATCTAAAACTATCCCAAAGAAAAAATAATTAAAAATTCAAAGCTGCCAAAATCATGAATTTGCAGCTTCAGCAGTTAAGCAATCAGGCCACACCTCCCCAAAGGTCTTTTTGACAAGAAAAAAGAAGGAGTTTGATATTTACTATAGAAAGTCAGGCCACCTTGCAAAGGATTGCAAAACACTAAAGTGGGATTAGAAAAAGAAAAGAAACAGAAGCCGGCATCAGGCCACTCTGAGGATTGTGAGGGAAAATTTCCCCTTCTCCTTACCAATACTTTACAAAATATTGATATTGCCATAAAAGGGAAAATTACTAAAACCCTGTGTATACTGAAGCTACTTTATCTGTTCTTAACCTTCCCCAGTCAAGTTGCCCTCTCCCTTGGAGTAAAGCTTCTGTAAAAATGGTAGGGATATCTAGTCAACCTATGTCTCTTTTTGCCTCAGGACCTGTTCTCCTCCAGCTAGGGAATGTTTAGAGCAACATATACTTTTTTGAGTCAAATCTGTCCCAATTAACCTGCTAGGGAAAGAGTTTCCTGAAAGCCATGCTGTCCACATACATACTCTTTTCTCAGAAGGAAAAAAAAAATGTATTTAGAACTAAATGAATCAGATAGTGAGCCAATTGGGACAATAATGATTTAATTTTATTTTTAAATGTTTTGTTTATTTATTTTTAGAGATGATAAGGGAGGGAGAAAGAGAGAGAGAAACATCAATGTGTGATTGCCTCTCATGTGGCCCTCACTGGGGACCTGGCCAGCAACCCAGGCATGTGCCCTGACTGGGAATCGAACCTGCAATGCTTTGGTTCGCAGCCCGAGCTCAATCCACTGAGCTAGGGAAAATAATGATTTTAAAGAAACCTTTATAAGAGGAAACTAATCTTGGGACTTGTTACAGGATGTTCCAATGCAATTTTGGGCTCTTTCCAGTACAGGTATTGGCAAGATTATGTTAGCCACTCCTATTAAAGTCACCACTGACAATACAATGCTTCTAACTAATACTTACCAATATCCTTTAAGACCTGATGCACTAGCTGGAATTAAGTTCATTATACAAGACTACCTAAAAATAGGGCTTATAATTCCATGTATAAGACTGTAATTCTCCTATCCTTTCAGTAAAAAAAAATAATGGCAAAGAATAAAAAAAAATGTACATGAGGCTCTCACAGCTATAAATTCATGATTATTCTCAGACATTCTGTGGTTCCAAATCCGCATTCCTTATTATCAGCTATTCTTATGGACTGCCAATATTTTTCAGCAATAGATTTATGTAATGCTGTTTTTAGCATTCAGTGAAAACCTCCTTCCTTTCACCTGGGAAGATCACCAATTTACTTGGATGATAATGCCCCAGGGATATACAGAGTCTCACATATTTCTCTCAGATACTAAAGGCTGCTTTGAATGATGCTAAATTTCCCAGCAATTCCACTCTAATGCAATATGTGGATGATTTATTTTTATGCTGTAGGACATTGTTAGACTCCAAAGAGGACATTATTTACCTCTTACAACCGCTAACCAGAAAGGGACATATGGCCTCAAATGATAAGTCTTCAGTTCTGTTTATCCCAAGTAAAATACCTTGGTTGGCTGATATTTAAAGATGGGTGTCTAATTGTTCCAGAAAAATTTAGAGGAATTGTATTCTTTTCTCTTCAAAAAACAAAATAAAATAAAACAGCTCAGAGGATTGCTGGGTCTGACTAGGTGTTGTCACAATTCGGTTCCAAAATTTTTATTAATGGCTCAGCCTCTATGTGTCTTATTAAAATCAGATCAGCCTGACCCAATTCAATGGAACTCTTAATGTCATCAAGCTCTGGAAGCTTTAAAGAAAAAAATGACTTAAAGCTTCCACTTTGATACACCCTAATTATCAGCTTCCTTTCTTCCTTTTCATGTATAAATATAAAGAAAATGCTTTAGGAGTTTTAACCCGGAAACATGGAGATCATCATAGACTGACAGAATAGTATAGCCAGAAATTAGATTTAGTAGCAAAAGGGCTCTTTCCCTGCATGAGGCACACCTCTGGGAAGCCGTGCTGTGCAAACAAATGGGAGAAATAGTTAATGGGCTCCCCTGCCATTATTTATGTTTCTCATTGTATTGAATCTTTACTAGACTCTCATGACGCTCAATACTTCTGTCAGTCAACTGGCTTCTTATAAAGTACTCCTACTTTCTGCACCTAATATTCCCTTAACTCGATGTAAAGCCTTAACCCAGAAGCTTTGCTACCTTGTTCATAGGATACAGACACCCGCAATTGTGTATTTATTACTGACTCCCTTTCTGTTCCTAGGAATAGTTTATAGGAAACTCCATTACATAATGCTGTTATCTTGCTTCCCACCTACCATCTCTAAGTGCTGTAAATGTTAAATAATAACTATCCTGTACGCACCAATATAAAATAAGTATGTGCTTCTCCATTTTGCTTTTTATCCAGTCTGACAGATTTCTGGGTTTTTTTCTCCTGCCCCCTTAATCTACCATCAGTGGATTTCACATAGCCCTCTTTATATCTTTTCCTTTGATTCTAATATATAAAATCGCCATGCCCTAGAACATTTTCCGTTTTTTGTTTGTTTGTTTGTTTTAACTGTTCTTCAAGTACAGTTTTTTGCCTTTTCTCCCCACCCCAGCCATCCCCACCTCCTTCCCCTGATTTTACCCCCCTTGGTTTTGTCCATGTGTCCTTTATAGTTGTTCCTGAAAACGCTTCACCCTTTTCCCACATTATCCCCTGCCATCTCCCCTCTGGTTACTGTTCTGGAACATTTTCTTAATCTATTGAGATTTTGCTTCTGAGAATGTCCTCAAAATTTTATTCTTCTTTATTTTTTAAATGTATTATTTTTATTTTAGAATTTAAAGAGAGGGGAAAGGGGGGAGAAAGAGACAGAGAGAAACATCAATTGGCTGCCTTCTGCATGCACCCCAATTGGGGACTGAACCTGTAACCCAGACATGTGCCCTGACCGGGAATCAAGCTGGCAACCTTTCTGTTTGTGGGACACACCTAACCAACTAAGCCATACCAGTCTAGGTGTCCTCAGAATTCTGGCTCAAATAAAGTCTTTTTTTTTCATTTATTTATTTATTTTATTTATTTTATTTTTTTATTTTAATCATTGTTCATATACAGTTTTCTCCTTTTTACTCCCAATCCAGTCCCCTCTCCCACCCTCCCCACTTCCCTCCCATTACCACCCTCCCCTTAGCTTATGACCATGTGTCCTTTAAGTTTGTTCCTGCCCACTTTCCCCTTAAATTCCCTCTTCTCTTCCCTCCGGTCACTGTCTTATAAGACTTTTCTATAGGCTGGACATTTTTGTTGTCAAGAATAGCAATAATTTATTTTTCAAGCTGTACGCAGATTCCCTTAGTGAAAACTCTAGCACAAGGGGAGACCCCCAAAACAGAATTTATATATAAAAATTGTGTATTTACTCTTAGATGTTTAAACTTCAGTACCCTTTAAAGTACTCTCCATCCGGTGTGATACACCTATCCAGATGTTTTTTTCCACTGCTCAAAAACAGTTTTTGAACTCGTTGATTTTGATGCTGTTTTAGTGCTGCTGCTGTTTTTTGTTCATCTCTACCACATCCGGGAAAAAATTCCCTTTGAGGACTTTTATCATGCGGGGAAACAAAAACAAGTCACTCCAGGGCAAGATCAGGTGAATAGGGAGGGCGAGGCCCTGGGGTCATGCGCTTAGGGAGTGGTTCAGACAGGTTTGGCCTTTGCTGCACTCCTCCTGCGGTACCACCATGGCTGACACTCAGTTAATCCCCAAATGCTTTCCAGATCACTCCTTTCCTCTCACACGCACATTTGCCTACACATTGGAAGCAACTCCTGCCTCTCAGTGCCTTTCCTGCTCAGCAGAAGACGCTACCAACCGTCAATGATGTTGAGCTTCTCAATGTGAGGACTGTAAGTTTTTGCTGAAAAAAAATTATTGATGGCTGGGGTGGGGAGGGGGAGTAGTGGGGGGGAAAATGGAGACAACTGTACCTGAACAATAAAAAATGCCATTAAAAAGAAGTAAAAAAATATAAAAATAAATATCAAAACAAATTATTGAACTTTTACTATGGGCCAGGCACTGTGGTGGAGGTTTTTACATACTCCATTTACTTTTCAAGACACAAGTCTGCATGTGAGGTGTTATTATCCTTTTTTTTACAAATTCACTTATTCTCATAAGGTCCTGTCTGCATCTTCCATTCCTTTCAATCAGCCATAAATGTTTACTGAGCACTCATCACATGACAGGCACCTCTTTTAGGTGCTGGGAAAGTAATAGTAAACAAAACAAAACAAAAAACCCTTTGAGATTCCTCCTTACAGAGAGGGAGACAAATAACCACATAAACATATATACATATGTGTGTGGTCATATATATATGGAGTAAAGCAGAGCTGGACAAGGGGGTAGAGTGACTGAGAGGGCATTATGGGCAGGGAATTCAGAAAAGACCTTTCTGAAGAGGTGAAATTTGAGCAGAGACCTTGAATTCATTTGATGAGGGAGGGAGTCGGGTGGAGTTGAGAGAAAGCCGTTCTTGGCAGAGAGAACAAGTGCAAAAGTGCTCAAGGTGGGATGTGCTCGGTGTGCCCAGGACGCTGCAAATAGGCCAGTGTGGCTGGAGTGCAGCCACTCAGTGAGGAGGAAAGTAGTAGGGGGTGTCAGAGAAGAAACAAGGGGCCTTTTCCTTATTTTTACCCTGAGATGAGCATCACTGGAAGGATTTGAGCGAGGGAGTAACGTGATGTGACTTACGTGTTAATGGGACAAATCAAACTGTTGTTCTGAGAACACGCTGTAGGGGGCAACAACAGAAGCAGGAAAGAGGTTGCTGCAGAAATTAGAACTAGTGGAATTATTTCCTCCTGCTACCTTCATAGAGTTGATGAGGTAACGCACAAATACAGATGTATTTCACATGTAATTGCACTCAGTCACAATACACACAAAGCCCAATACAAAGACATATTGAAGCAGGCACATGTAGGTATGCAATATACCAACATAAATACCAACATCCACACATGTACCCACACAGATACCAACACATAACATTGCACATCCAGACACAAACACATGTATACAGAGGCACACCACTAATTCACATATATATTCACAGGTACAAATAAACAAATTTACATATATATATATACATACATATGTACATACATGGGCTGTTCTCTGGTATATGCTGGTACTACCAGACAAATTGCTGTGTTTATGCTGCCTAGGTCTTAAATATTGTAATTGTCACTCCATCACAACACATACACATACACAGCCCCTCCCGCTGCCCTGACACTAGCAGAAACATATTAAAATGGTCACATCCCACTTATGAAACATTTTTACCACTATGTCGCAGAAGCCAGTGGTTTTGTGAAGGAGGATTCCCACCACGTTTGTTGCCAAGAGAGCTGCAGAATCAAATGGCCCCTACTGATTCTGTATCTGAAGACCATACAAGGAAACTGGGACGATGGAATCCTGTGAAGTCATTAAAAAGCCTGGGGAAGCTTCAGACATCCGGATAATGGAGTGATCAGTCAGATGTATTGGTAATGGAAAAGAGCTAAGTGTAGAACAGTATCATGGTGTACTCTCATTTGGGTAAAAAGATTATACACAGACAGACACACACACACACACACACACACACACACACAGGGTAAGTCCCAGACAATAAGCTCTTTTGATTGTAACATAAGTGCCTGATATTAAAGCTTTCGATTGCCAAGGTTTTCACTTCAAAGGCATCTATTTCAAATGAACACAGGTCCAGCTGTGTGACACAGTTACTAGCTATACCACTAGATAAGGGGCCAGGCCCCCCAACTGCCACCCATGAAGTTTTCCTTTTAGAAAGCCCAGGTTAACCTAGATAATGGTTAAATGGCTCCACTTTTCCCTTCCCACATCCTAATTCCCACTCTCATTCTTTAATTTCCCAATAAAGACTGAGCCCATGAAATTTTAGCCACTCTATGCTTGGATATCAATAAAGGCAGAGCGGCCCCCGCCCCTCTCCCCCTGGCCAATCCCAACACATACACTCCCTGCACCTGCTACCTCACTGTGTGGCCCCGCACATGCTGTGTATTCTCCGTGACCTGTGAGTAATAAACTTTGGTTTTCAAAGTTCTCTGATGGTTGTTGCAGAGGTGTATCTCACAGTCATAATCAGGACCATGAGGGCTGGCCCAGCCATGACATTGGCTCTTGTGGGGGGAATCTCTATGGGGCTGTCACAAGTAGTAGGGCCCAGGTGAGTGTTGCAGGCATTCTTAGCTGATAGATCATTTTCGGATAGTCTGAAACCTACATGAAACAGCACAAAGAAGTAAACTGCATTTTCTTTTTATTTCTAAAGAACATGGAATGAAAACAAAGATTGCCAATTCATGTGATTTCTTCCCTTACAACATCATTCCTCTTGATTGTTTCACTGGCTGATTCATTCACCTCTTGAAACCTACCAACACAACATGGCAGTCTCTTCAGGTGTAAATATAACCAGCACGTTCATACTCTCTTCCATTGCCATGATTTTCCTTACTCTTTTCACATATTTCCTGTAGCATTCTAAAAATATTTAGATGTCATAATAAGGGCCTCAAAGGCATGCATTTATAATGGAGCAATTAACAAAGAATTATAAAAACTACAGTGGTAAATGTGAGTGGTTAAAATAGAAGTAAGAAAACCCCAAATCCTTACAAAAGCTGGAAAATGTCTGCAAAGCAATAGAGCTTGATTGTTACTACGACCTGCATAAAACTCAGAGGGTGAAGTATAAATAATAAGTCTCTCTCCCTCATTGTCTCTCTCTTGCGCACTTGCTCACACTCCCCCGCCCCGCCTCATAGAACAACCCCCACACATTCACACTCACACAGAGTCTGGGGGAGGAAGAAACAATAATTGCCATTATCTTCTTTCAGAAAGCTTTTCTGAACATTGAAGAGATTTTTAAATGTCAGATTTTACAGTTTGAATGTATAAATAGTCTTTGTTCTCTCCAAAGCCAATATAACAGTTCGTAACCTTTACATTTCCCAACGTAAATAAAATCACCAAACCAGAGAGGGAATTAATAGAAGGGGCTAGACTGAGAGCAGTGCCTGAGTTCTGTGGAAAAATGGAGCGGTGAGGAAGAATGGAGGGAGGAATGAAAGGGGAGGAATGAAAGGGGAGGAATGAAAGGGGGTTCAGAGGAAGAGAGTATTTACTCTCTGTTGCCTTTTTATGACATCTCAGTAATATGTCTGCAGCGGGAGGCAGGTTTCCAGACTTGGACTTCCAGCCTAAACCTTTCCTAGTGGACCGGGTTCTGGAGCTGGCTGGGAGGTGAGGTCACTGGAAATCTAGCAGCTCTTAAATTCATTCTTTTTCCCTATCTTAGGTCAGCTGGAGTGCTACCTGCCCAAATGGTACCTTTGGGAATATTAGAAAGATTGTAAACATGAAAAGATTGCTCTTTGAAAAGACAAAGCCCTGGGCAAGAGCAAATACCTTGGTCAAGGAAGTATGAGCTGATTTCTCTCTCAATTGCCTTTTTACCCGGGTCCATGGCTTTCTTGGGGCCTAGCCCTCTATGCAACAACTTCTTGCCCCAGACCCTGGTGTACCAGAAGGAATCAGAAGACAGAAGCTAAGTGGCCCATAGTGACAAACACTTTTTACCTGGCAACCAGGTATATACTCACCTATACCCATACACAGACATATTTATAACTGAAACCAAAATTCCACCCAAAATCCTTTGGTACACTCTGATATTTCCTACTGTATTCTAAAAGCTGGTGAAGATTCAATAAAATGATTGCATGACCCTCTAAGGTGCTGCAACATATTGTTTAAAGAATCACTGGTTTACTAGTGCTCGTCATAATGCTATGCCAATAGGAGCTTCAGGGAGATATATGTCTCAGTTTTCTCATCTGTGCAGTGGGAGTAATAGTGCTCATTATTTCATATGGTTGTGGTGAGGACTAAATGAAAAAAAAACACAGAACACTCAACAAAGGGTCTGGCATATTCTCCGTGCACAATAGTTTCTGGGAGCTGTTACACATTCTGTGGCAGTGAGTTGAGTGGACCGGTCATGTTGGCAGGTGGATATCCAACATGAGGGGTGTTCTGTTAAGGAAATGATTTTTAAACTGCTCTGAGAATCCCTGAGTATTCCATTAAGTGTCCTCAAGTATATCCATCAAGGTCATGGTGGTAGCTAAGAGGGTAGTATCCAAGGTTGTCATTCATTTCAACCAAGTAATACTGATTTTAAATCATGCTTGATGATTTCACTTGATGGCCTTTGAATGGGAAAACTGGCTTTGAAAACTCCTGAGGAAGAATAAGAGTTGGTCTCTATCTGCGTGGTGATAGAGGCTGGAAATTCTTGTGGTGAGCAAACTAGCTGTGGCTCTTCGCAAGCTGGGTAGTTGGGTGGAGGCAGGGGTTGAAAGGCATCATTTTCTGAAGGTATCCACCACATTCACAAAGCAGGGAATGGAAATAGATTGGACATCCATTAAATTTTAAAAAGAATAAAAATACACGTCAATACGTCTTTTGTCAGCATGTTGGTAACCAGAGGTATGATTTCTCCATCAAATGAGTTTATTCTTTTCCCAGCAGTAGTTGCAGCTGGGTGGGGGAAGAGACAACATGAGAGGTACGTAACTGACGTAAGCGGGGTGTCACAACTTAAACAGTCCCCAGACCTGTGGGAGAGGCTGAAGGTGGATTTGAAACCTGATATCATAACCTGCATTCCCAATTGTGTGTGCTGGGAAAGAAGGTAGTGGGGACTGTGTTATAATATCTCCTAGGGTAGAGTATCGTCTTTCCTCTGTTTATAGAGTAGTGGTTGGGGATACTTGTGACAATTGATTAATGATACTAATGACATCTTGACTGGTAGGAAAACAAAGGGCTGAGGAATAAGTTGAGGCTTCCACAGCTGGCAGAAGGCTGTTAATTCAATTCAATAGGCAAAGATGGTACCAGAGGTTGAGGAGTTGAAAAGGGGGGTGGGGAGAGAATGGAAGCAATCCAAATTTTATAAGGCTCTAGACTACAGAGTCCTAGCTCTCCCTCTTAGAAGATGAGCATCTTTGGGCAAGTTCATTCATTCATTCATTCATTCATTCTGTAATTCATTCAATAAACATTAACTGGGCACCAACTAAGTGCCAGGCACTATAGTTAAGCTAAGAGTAGTTCAATAAACATCCTCACAATCTGACCAGAATTGAGCCCAAACAACGGATTTTATCAAGTACATAATCAACAGATATTATCAAGTACCTGCTTCATATAAAGTCCTGAGCTTGTGGCTGAGTATGGAATAGTGAACAAGACAAAGACTCAAGCCCTAAGGAGCTTACCTTCTTGTGAAGGATGGTGGGCAAGAGAGGAGACACACAATAAATATGTAGCAAATGAATAAAGAGAACTAGCACTTCTGTTAGGTAGTGTTCTGAGGGAATAAATCGGATGACATATTCGAGAGTAACTGAAAAGCAAGGCGGTTATTTAACATAGGGTGGTAAGGGAATGTTTCTCAGCCGAGACCTAAAGGATAAAAGGAAGCCAATTATGCAAAGAAGCAGAAGAGCACTTCAGGAAGAAGGAACAGCTAGTACAAAGGCCTTGAGACGGGAAGGGAATTGGGCTCTTAGAGAAACAAAAAGGAGGCCAGTGTGGCTGCAACATGGTGAGAAAGGCTAGGTGGGCGGAGCTGAGTGGTACCAGAAGAGACAGTGCAGATAGAGAAGGGATTCCTTCTGACGTTATTTGTCTTTAAATTGGATATAATAACAACAATAGCAGGTTCATGTCTATCACTTTAGTGCCTAGTACAGAGCTCGGCACAAAGTGGGCTCTCAATGAGTATCCGGTTAGTGTATTTTTTGCTTGACAGGTAAGTCAAAGTGAAGAGCGGAGGGAAAGACCCACTAAAGGGTCTCCTTAACACACTATGCCAGACAGTGCTGCACATAGTGGAAAACACGTGGGAAAAAACACGGAGTCTCTGGGAAGTCAGATTACAGCCATCTCCAATGTGAGATCTTAGAAGGAAAATGCAGTGTTGCTCTGGGCTTTCTAGAAAAACCAAATCTCCTGGGACCAGAAGGCATTTCTGCTGGCACTCCTGAAGTCTACAGCTAAGCCCAGTAACTGGGACAGTGTCTGTGTTATATTTTGGGATATTAAAAGTCTCCAGTTGAGCCCTGGCTGGTGTGACTCAGTGGATTGAGTGCCAGCCTGCAAATCAAGAGGTCCCTGGTTCAATTCCTGGTCAGGACACATGCCTGGGTTGTGGGCCAGGTCCCTGGTTGGAGGCACATAAGAGGCAACCACACATTGATGCTTCTCTCCCTCTCTTTCTCTCTTCCTTTTCCTCTCTCTGAAAAGAAATAAAATCTTTTTTTAAAAAAGTCTGTAGTTGAATAGCTTAAGATTACTGGCATGCAAGGACCAGGATGGTTTCTCAGAATCTATTTTTCCATGTGACAGGGCAAAATGTCTGATCAGAACATTCAGAAATGATGATCACATATTTAAGAAATGGGCTTTCATTTCTGTTCCCAGCTCAAAATCTGACGTGATTTTCCCATTTCCCTAGTTTTGAAGCCTCAGATCCTAGACTTGTAGAACCTCTGGGCAGAAAGAACCCCAAAGGTCACTTAATCCAACTTGCCAGCTCCCTACTAGATGTGATTACAACCCCTCAGACACTCAGGATGCCTCAATGCGTTCTACGACCCTGCCAAAAAACAGGGGCATAGCCATGAATGACATGTTTACTGTGTGTCAGACCCTTGGCTAGACATTTTGCACACATAATATAATGTATTTATCAAAAAAGGTTAATTTCACAAACGTGGAAATTGAGGCTTAAAGAGGTGAAGAGATTTGTACAAAGCTACACAGTTTCCGATTTGGGCAGTATTCACGCCCAGGTTTTTCCATGATGTTGCACTGGAAATCCTCCAGGTATAAGGAACTCAGAGGAATCTGACTGTATTCGTGAATACCTCTGAGAGTAGAAATCTGAAATTGGTTCCCTCTGTCTTCTATTCTTGGGGCCTCACATGAGTGGTCAGACTTTAGATACTCAAAGACAAAGATCATGTCCTTCAAAAGTTTATCCTGGGTCCTGTCCTGGCTGGTGTGGCTCAGTGGATTGAGCGCAGGCCTGCAAACCAAAAGGTCACTGGTAGATTCCCAGTCAGGGCACATGCTTGGGTTGCAGGCCAGGCTCCCAGTAGGGGGTATGCGAGAGGCAACCACACACTGATGTCTCTCTCCCTCTCTTTCTCCTTCCCTTCCCCTCTGCCTAAAAATAAATAAATAAATAAATCCTGGATCATGAGTTCGAATTGTCTCTACAATGTGTTCCTTTCTTTCTGAACCTGTGCCAGCATCCTTCAGTACATGCACATAGATTCTACCCTGTCAATTTAGGCTCCTATACCAGAATACCGTAGACAAGGTGGATTATAAATAATAGACTTTTGTTTCTCACAGTTCTGGAGGCTGTGCAGTCCAAGATCAAGGTGCCAGCAGATTCAGTGTCTAGTGAGAGCTGAGTTCCTTGTTCATAGACAACTGTCTTCTCAACAGGTCCTCACAAAGCAAAAGGGGCAAGGAAGCACTCTGTGGTCTCCTTCATTAAGACTCTCATGTCACCCATGAGGCTCCTGCCTTATGATCTTATCACCTCCCAAGGACCCCATCTCCAAATACCATTCTTTTGGGGATTAGGTTTCAACACATGAATTTGTGGGTGATACAAATATTGAGTTCATAGCATAACATTTATTTTGACCTCCACATCCCCAACAATCAATTACTTGCCAAGTCCTGTTGATTATAATACTGTGAGATAGATATTGTTAAAATTATACTCATTTGCCCCAGCTGGTGTGGCTCAGTGGATTGAGCGCCAGCCTTCAAAACAAAGGGTCACTGGTTCAATTCCCAGTCAGGGCACATGCCTGGGTTGTGGGCCAGGTCTCCAGTGCGGGGGCACGCAAGAGGCAACCACACATTGGTGTTTCTCTCTCTCTCTTTCTCCCTCCCTTTCCCTCTCTAAAATAAAGAAAGAAAGAAAGAAAGAAAGAAAGAAAGAAAGAAAGAAAGAAAGAAAGAAAGAAAGAAAGAAAGAAAGAAAGAAAGAAAATTATGCTCGCTTGAGAAGATGGAGAAACTGGGACAGAGCAACTGAGAAACTTGGCAAAAGTCCAAAGTCACACAGCTAGTAAATGGCAGAATGGGAAATTTGAACCTGAACCATCTTACTCCATATATGTGCTATTTACTATTAGACTAAACCACCAATCAAATGATGATTATTACAATAATGACCACAACTCCCAACTCCATCTCTACTGAGTTTATAGGTTTCTCAGTCACATTCACCTGTACACTCTCATCAGCTTGCAAGCTACATGTAGTAGGTAGCCTTGTGACCCTATTTATACAGCACAGGTGGCAAACACAAGTTTGGGCCCCAATCTGACCCTCCACCTTGTTTTATCTGGTCTGGCACCTTGTTTCTACCCAGTGGCAGTGCCGAGCTCTCACGTAACAGTTCAGGGGTAGTTACGTTTATACAGTCGTAAAGTTACATTCGGCCCTTTGAAGGCAACCGCGGAGCTGATGTGGCTCCCGGTGGAAAATGAGCTTGACACCCCTGTTATAGATGGGAGAAACTGAGGCCCAAGAGGTAAGTGCTTTGCTTGAGGTTACAAAGCAAACTAGTGGCAAAGTTGGAGCTGGACCCCATGTTCCCTGATGTCCCATTTCTTATCCCCTTTCATTTCAACAATAGCCAGGGTTTTACTGTGTACTAAGCTCTGCGGGGTACAAGTAGTGATTGCTGTGAATATCTGTGGTCTTGAATTTCTGTACGCTGTGTTACATTTAAGTACCAAATTACATGTCTGGAGTATAATGCTGTTATTCTCAGTACTTTTAGAAATCTAGGATATGAGTCATAATGTGTTCAGATGTACCAAGAAAATTGTATTCTGCATCACTAAAGTTTTGAAATGGACAAAGTTGTACTTGTATGAGCATCGTGACCACAGCACTGTGCTGTTTAAAACTCTTCTGCTGCATCTTATTTTCATATTCCAGTTTCCCAGGATTCTAGTGAACCTGAACATCTTTTCTAATGTTTATTAATTATTTTTATTTCACTCAGGTTCATTTTGGGCCTTGTTCTACCTCAGAGGTTCCAGGAGGAGTCATCTTAGATCCAGAGGTAGGGTGGAAGGAAGGGAGAGTGTTAAGCAACAGAGGAAGAGCTGGGATTGGAGGATTAGGGGAGGATAGAAATGGAAAAAGAAATGTAACCAAATCCAGTTGAACCGTCCCCTAGAGTGACTTGTTGCTCACCCCTCCCCGTCTTCTCTCCACTTCTTTCACTTGGTTTTCCTCTAGAGACAGATCCATTCTCTGAGTTGTCATCCTGTTTCCACTAAAATATTTTATTTTATTTATTTATTTAACCCACACCCGAGGATATGTTGTTTGATTCGACAGAGAGAGAGAAACATGTTTATTGATTTGAGAGGAAAGGAGAGATAGAGAAACATTGATTAGTTGCCTCCCATATGCTCCCCAAAAGAAAATGGGGGCTCTTACCACCAAAGAAGGAAGAAGGGATGCTAAATAGGTAAAAATTGTAGGTACCCACTAACATATATAGTTTAATTTAAGTTTTCTTCTCCAAGGGGAGAGCTAATTATTCCAACACCTTTTATCAAAAACTCTTGTCTTCTTTCCCTTGAATTGAAATGCCATCTCATCATATACTAATTCTTACACACACATTGGTCTGGTTCTAGACTTTCCATTCTGTTCCACTGATAGATTGTTTTGTTTCATTTGTCTGATTGTCTATTCATATGCTAAGACCACATTCTTTTCATTACTGTAGCTTTATAATCATTTGGATGTGTACTGTAGCAAGAGCCCTCTCATTGATGTTTTTATATTTTATGCAAAATTTCAGGTAGGCAAAATAAATACTGAGACCTATTACAAACATCCAGGTACCGATTCCTACATTACAAAACACAGTTGAAGACCCTTTCTTTATGACATGACCCTACTAACTTCCCAGAGATAATCACTCTCCTGAACATTTAATTCGTCTAGCATTTGACACTGTGAAATAGAACACACACAGAGAAAAGCGCATACAACACAGATTTACAGTTCAATGAACAACTATTGTAGAGAATGTAACCACCATCTAGGTCAGGAAATAGAACACGATCAGCTGCTCCCATCCACCCTCATGGACCTCCTGTGTGGTCCTTCCTCATCACAGCATCTTCTTACCTGAGGCGGCAACCGCTCTTCTGACACCGCTAAATATCCCTAAGGAATATAGTCATGCCCGTTATTATACTTATTGTAAATGGAGTTATATGATCTATATTCTTCCGTATTTCTCCTTTCATTCAACATTTTGAAAGCTTTATCCATTTGTGCGTGGCTCTATTTTGTTCATTTTTTTGGATGCATATTTAAATTTTTATATGTTGTATAATTCAAAATAGCATTAGGACTTGCTTTTTCTTACTCAGTATTATACGTGTGAGATCTGTCTCTGTTTTTAGAGTAGCTCTAGTTCATTCATTTTTACTGCTGTACTGTAACCCATCAAATCAATGTACAGCCATTTATATTTCCAATTTGGCTCCTCTGCTGATAAATATGTACATTGTTTACAATTGTGTCCACCATTTCAAACAAATCTGCTCTCACCGTTCTTGCACATGTCTTCTTGTATATGCGTGCAAGAGTTTTTCTAAGTCATTGACAACTCTTACCAGATGATGCCAGGATTCTCTCCAAATTGGCTTACTATAACGCATCCAACCAGCAGTGCCCAAAGATACCCATTTTCAACATCTTCATACTAATTATTCCAGGACTTTTTAATGCTGGCCAATTACAGTGGGGTTGCAAGGTTGTTAATGCCACTCTAGTTTTAAGTTCCCTTTCCTGATTACTAATGAGTTGGTTATCTTTGTATTTCCTAGACCTCAACTATTTTTCATATTTTAACTGCTTATCCATGTCCATTGTCCGTTTATCTACTGCATTGATTTTTTTTGTTGATTAGCATGAATGTTTAGTATTCTGTATACTAATCTTTTGTTGAGTATATGTGTTGAAAATATCTCTTCTCCCCAGTCCTGTGGATTGTCATTGTACTTTGCTTTGTCTGTCAGCACAGAAGGTTGTGGCTTTAAGGTTGTTAAATTCATCACAGTGTCTATTCTCCTAGATGCTTTGTGATTGTGTCTTTTAAAGTAATCCTTCCTTCTCCTAAAGATTAGAAAGGTAGTTTCCTATCTTTTCTTCTGAAATATTTGAAGTTTATATTTTCAGATTAGATCTATACCTGGTGTGTGTGTGGTGTGTGTGTGTGCGTGTGCGTGTTGTGTGTTTGTGTTTCGACATGGAATTAGTCCTAGCATCATTTGCTGGAAGAGAGTCCTATCATCACCACATGGATCTGCAATGCCACTTCTGTCACATATTTTTTTAAAGATTTTATTTATTTATTTATTTTAGAGAGAGAGAGAAAGAGAGGGAGAGAAACATCAATGTGTGGTTACCTCTCACATGCCCCCCACTGGGGACCTGGCCGCAACCGAGGCATGTGCCCTGACCGGGAATCGAACTGGTGACCCTTTGGCTTGCAGGCCAGCGCTCAATCCACATGAGCCACACCAGCCAGGGCTCTGTCACATATTAATAGTCCACATATGTATTGTTTTGTTTCTGGGCTCCCTATGCTGTTCCAAACGCCGTTCTGTCTACTCCTATACCAACACAACCACTGCTTAGTTCCTATGTTGTTTTAAACTGAATGTTGATATCTAATAGAGCAAGTCCTCCAGCTTTGATCTTTTTCATGGGAAGTATCTCTTGCTGCAATAAAAATCACCCCAAAACTTAGTGGCTTAAAGTGACATTTTTTATTATATCTAGTGACTTAGTGAGTGAGTCATTTGGGCACGGATCAAGTGGCCGTTCCATTGGTACCAACTGGGGCCAGTCAGTGCTTTTAGTCGAGAGCTGGGCTGCACTGGAGGATCCAAGATAGCTTCACTCATATGTCTCGTACCTTCTAGGAGACAGTTAGAAGGCTGGAATCAACTGGAATTTTTCTCCCTAACCATGTAGCCTCAGGGCCAGCTCACTGGTCCTGTCCAGTAGGTATTCAGATTTGTTACATGGTGGCTCAGGGCATGAGTTGCCATATATAGCATATAACAATAGGATATCTCCAGAAAAAATGTTGCTCAACATAAGCAACAAATATTGTTTTTAGTGTAAGTATGTCCTATACAAGATTTGCAACATAATCATTGCTAAAATTTATTTGCTGTTTTTGTGAAATTCAGATTAACTAGATGTGCTTATTTTATCTGGCTATCTTCTTCAGAGCTTCTATAAGCCCAAGACAGAAACTGTAATCTCTCTTAAAGTTTTAAATTCTACCTTAAAGAACACATACTCCTTAAAATGATTTGATTCACATTATAATGACAACTTTGTCTTATCAAAACAAGTATACATACAGCACTATCACCACATACTAATTCTGCTTCAAACATGGACAACATCAATTAATATTAACTTCAGGCAAGCCATTACTTAAGAAAACTTCGGGGGGATGGGGTAATTGGTTGTTGTAATTTGGGAGTTGGTTTTCTTTTTCCTCTCCTTTTAAATAAAAAGCACACATTACTTACAATTCAGCACATTTACTTATTTTGTTATAGTCAGTGCTTAAAATATAAACTACATGTGTCAAGATTATAGAGTCTTTATTACTAGCCAAGAAATCAACTACCACATTATGACCCTGATACTAAACAACATCCCTGTCTGTGTATTCAGATGCCCACTCTTGGTAAGTAAATGAGCAGTGTAGAACTTCTATTTATTCACACCTACCACCAAATTAAAGGTTAAGAGTGCATATAACGTATTTGTCTTTCTCTAACTAACTTACTTCACTCAGCATAACACTCTCCAGGTCCATCCATGCTGTCACAAAAGGTAAGATTTCCTTCTTTCTTACAGCCACGTAGGATTCCATTGTGTAAAGTTACCACAGCTTTTTTATCCTCTCATCTACTGATGGGCACTTGGGTTGCTTCTAGATCTTGGCTACTGTAAATAATACTTCAGTGAACATAGGGGTGCATATAGTCTTTTGAATCAGTGCTTCGGATTTCTTCACCTATATTCCCAGAAGTGGAATTGCTGTATTACAGAATTGTGTCTGAAACCTACATAATCTTATTAACCAAGGTCACCCCAATTAATTCAATAAAACACTTAAGAAGAGTCAATAAACTGTAGATGTAAAATATGTGATAGCTTACTTCCATTTTACAAATAAAGCAAAAACAAAAAGCAACCTTCCACCAAGTTATCTGAAATAAAACGGTAGACAGCTTTCAAACAATCAACAACTTTGTTTAACAGATCAGCTCCAATATGAACTCTTACTTATGGAATTCACTGTACAATTTTCATTCTTCTGTCCTTTCTCTTCATGTTGCTATACAGTATGTCGGTTTGTTGCCTGTGGTCTTACTTCATGTTATTTCATTTTTTATTGTTTCATGTTCAATTTCTTCTGAAGTCAATCCCTAAAGGTCATAGTCATACCTCTTATTGGCAGCACAAAAATTATAAAACCCAAGCCCTCCTGCCACTGTCTGCCTCTCCTAACATCACTGTTCATCACCAGTGGATATTGCAGCAGCTATGTGAGTCACTTTTGCCCAGTTCATAGAAGTGAAGACACAAGAATAATTTCCCAGAAGTGAAGTCCATCAAATATTGCATTAGCTTCTCCAGAAACTTTGGGATCTCTCATAGGGATGTCTTGTCAAACCTGAGGTCCTCCAGCAGTCTCAGAAAACTTAAGGTGGAAAAATAAGAAGCGCTATGGATCCATGGTGGTTTTTAGGCAAAGGATTATAGATAAAGGGGTGAAATCAAATGAGCTTTGGAATGCTATGGATATCTGCATTCCCATCAGCTGGACATTACCAGTAATAGAAAACTGAATAGAATTGGACTTGGAATTCCTTACCCTCCCAAATGTACATTATCTCAATTTTACAAAGAGGGAGAGCTGAGTGTCTCCTCATTCCCATTCCATCAAAGAGTAGGAGCCTCTCCTACTCTTTGACGGGACTTTCCCCCTTTTGCATTGGGGAGGCTCATCTACTAAAGCTATCTCTTCCCTTAAACTAGGGGCTTGTTCTTGCATTTTGGTAGGAATGGTTTGAGATTATGTAGAAACAATGAAATTAGGAGCCTCCTTACAACCTGAGCATTAGTGAACCCGCTGGGTGGGGGAGGGTATGAGGTTTGGCTGTGGGTTGTCCCTCTGTAAGCTGAAGACGTTGGAGATCTTTTTGTTTTTAAGTTATTGTTGTTGAGTTACAGTTGTCTCGCATCTTGAACCCTAGGTCTGCTCTGATTCTGATGGTCTGTCTCTGTCTTAGTCCTTAGCCTGGTGGACAAAGGGGAGGACATAGAGTGTTTCAGGACCATGGAGAGGTTACCTGGTGCCTCATTTCACCCATCACGTCCATCTCAGCGTCCCAGCACAGACTCTCGTGGGAATTGGATATTGCTGAAATAGAATGCGGAAGGGTACTTCCAGGGTGAGGTTTAGGCTTAGTTCAGAGGAGAGAGGTACAGGTTAGTAAAGGTGCAAGTGGTAGACTCAAAGAACCAAAAGTGATGTCGTCCAGGGCTCCCAGCAAGGCACCTATGCTGTACATTCTCTCCAATGCAACCAGCTGTGGTTACCCAGTGCCTCCTCTATGCCAGGCACCGTTTTAGACACAGAGAAAAAAGCAATGAATTATACCAGGGTTCCCATTAAGGTCCACTCAGGTGGGGTGCGCCTCTCCAGAACCTGGAGGTGGTTAACCGGTTATTGCCCTAATCTCAACTTGTCCTTCCACTTCATAATCAGCGAAAACCTGGAATAAACCACTCTCCCCAGCCCCGCTAGAAGCCGTAGCGTGGCTTCCTGGCGACCAGTGGTGAGAAGGGAGGGGCAGGGCGGAGGCAGCTGGGACGCCGTGACCTGATTTCATTTGCCACGTTTCTCCTTTCTTGGTCGCGCCCACGTGACCACCTTCCCCTAAATAAAGTTGAACAGTTCTAGGCTGTGCTCAGTTGCTGAGGGAGACAGCACTAACAGTGAGCTTCCCTGGCTGCAGCAGTCCTCTGCTGGCACCCGACCCCCTCAACACACACAGACAGCCCTGCGCCCTTGGATCTGAGGCATCATCCAGAGCTCAGCTCAGTTCCTAGTACACGAACAGCACAGGTAGGAAGCCCCGCTCACCCATTAGATGAAAAGGTGGGTGGGTAGGTGGGTGGGTGGTGGGGCTTTGGCACTGACAAACAGAGCTGGGCTGGGGGTAATGGGGAGTCAAGAGGTAAAGAGTGAGCTCTAGGCGTGAAGAACACTTGTAAGGATGGATGAGGTCTGTGCGTGTGGGTGCTGCTGAGCGCGCGAGGCTTTGGGGAGGCGGCGTTGGACTCCAGATGAGAAAAGTGCAGTGTTCTGGGACTCCAAAAGCCTGGGATTTCTCCCCAACCCAGCTTCAACCTTGCAACATAACCTTGAGCCAGGAGGCTGTCTTAACCTCTCTTAACCTCATTTACCCATTTGCAAGAACCAGGCTCAGGCTCCAGCAGATTTCAGCTAGTAATGCAGCTGAAGGCGCGGAAGAGACAATGGCGGAAAGCGTGGCGCACCTGTGCGGAGGGCTGCGGACTTGAGCGTCCGTGACAGAGCTCTCCTTGAGAATGGGGATGGGACAGGCATACGGGGGCGGAGCCGGGCGTCCACCTCTGGGGCACTCACCCCTTCGTCACCCGCTTTCGGATCCAGCTGCAGCTATGGACAGAGCTGGGGTACTAGGGCCCTACCCCCGGGCTGCTGGCTCCCTGCAGTTGGGCCAGCGTCCAATCGGATTCCTGAGCCCTACTTGTGGCGGTGGGACCCTAACTTGCTAGATAAGGGTCCCCAGAATGCCTAGGCTCCTCCCTGGCCACCCCTCCCCAATGTGCGTCTGCTCTGGGATTACTGGGAGAAAGGGAGGGGGAGGGGATGAGAGAGTGGGAACCGAAAGGGAGGGAATCAGTGTCTGTGTGTGTGTGGTGGGGCGGTGATACTGTCCCTCCGGAATTCTCAGTCATCCAGCTGGTGCCAAGGACGCCGGTACTAAACCTCCATCTCTTCACGAGGGCCCTCTACCCCAACACAAATTCGGAGGTAACAGCTCAGACACCACGCCCCGCCTGGAAAAGGGGTGGGAAAGCAGAAAGCTGACCCTCCGGAGCCCAGGGCAGTGATCCCCCAGCCCAAACCTGAGAGCGCTTTTGAGACACACAGGTTTCATCCCACATTGAGAGAGGAGTGGTGGAGGGAGGGAAAGGGCAGGGTGGGGTAGGGTGGGGTGGGTGGGTTGGAGCAGGCACACTACTGGCCTACGGCAGAGGATGGACCCTATTCATTTCAGATCCGTATCTGGCATCTCCGTCTGACGACAGTAGCAGCTGCACCAACCATCTGAATGGTCCAGAAGATGGAAGCCTGAAGGAGAGAATAGCGCCCTGAGACTGTCTGTGCCTTCTGCATTGAACCTCAGGTATCCTGGGGAAGGGTGGAGCCAGGGAAGAGTATAACATCCTCCAGTTCTTCCCTCCGTTTGAATCCTGACTGCCCTACCCCCATTACCTTCATGGAACTATGATACAGTAGTGCTCCTGTCTTCCTATCTTTTTTCTATCTTCTTATCTTGAAAGCAAATATCTTATTCTACCCTTACTAGCAATGCATTTTCAATTGCCCTGACTTGGGGGTGGTAATAATTTCCCTCTGAGAGTACCTGCCACCTCCATTTCCCATCAGACCTGAGGTGGAATTCAAAGAAGAAATAATAGTTCAGTCATGCATTCTGGGGGGTGGGCAGATAGGTAACCATTATGGTGATTACCCCACCTCAGATAAAATGGAAACCAATGAATACCAGCAATAACCCTGATTTTGGGGGGGGTAGGGAATTCATCTGCTAAAGCAATACATCTAGACTCGGGCAAGAGAAGATTTACAGATAGTTGTGGAGGAATAAAGAGGTGACAATAATTTTCAATGTGTGTTGTCAAAGAAGGTCCCTAAGCATGTGTAGACCTGCAATGCAACCCTGGCTGTCCCATCTCCCTTCCTTCCTAGTGGCTTTAAGTGGAGACTAGCTCAGCATCAGCTACTGAAATAAGAAATGTACCGGCGCCTGCCCCTCCCTAGGAGCACTGCTTCAGACAACTGGAGTCGTAGAAAACTTGACTGGGGACTTAGAGCTTTAATGCTATGCTGCTTTAAGGGTAGCTGTGTTTTATGTTATTTTAAGACTATCTTCATTTGAAAACCTTTTAGATCCAGATTAATGGAAGACATTTTTATTACCACCTATGCTAAAGCAACATTAAAATAGACAAAATGATCACCAATGACTCTTATAACTATATAAAGAGAAAGTTTTGAGGCCATGGAGTCCGATTTCTGCTTTT